>NC_090893.1:11485501-11488001 GCF_036669925.1 Montipora capricornis
GCATGTTTGAATGGGACACAAACAAGAATTCTTGCTAAAAATTGTATTCACCTGATAACGGATCTGTGTCAAGTGCATAAGCAAGGTCCCTAATTTCAAATATCTAAGATTATTAAATTCTTTCGTGTCCAGACTTTTTCCTTCCTTACTTTCCTGTTGATGTTCTCCATCCATCGTTTTCTTCGTTCGCTATCCTTTTCTCTGCGGGAGATGGAAACACATCGAAATGGTGGCTCACAATCGCACGTTTGTGTCCCATTCAAACATGCATGAAGGCAGTGCAGGTTTGTTTTGCCCATTTAGTCAGCCTTTTCCCGCTGTTGGAAAGCAAATAAGTACACAAATCCGATTGCCGAAATCCTATACCTTGAGAAGAAATCAAAACAGAATGATTACAGACGTGAAACATTTAGCGAGCAACACGCCTCGCAGCCTCAAAACTCATCAGGTTTTACTGCAATATTCTCGCGATAAAGACACTAATAGCCATAAAATGGATTTACTCACCAGTTTATAGGATTACCGACCAGTATGCAACGGCTAAAGGAGGAATTTCAGTGGAAAAATGCAGCATGAATCGGGGGTAAAGAGACGCGATCTGAAACTGGAGATATTCAGTATGGCTGGCATTCAAGAATTGGTGCTCACTTTTCTGGACAGCCTATCCCATGATGCGCTGCGTTTCAACCGGAAGCGCGCAACTCTTGATGCTCGTATACTGATTGAGTCAAGTGTTGCCAAGCTGGAAATTAACTGGCTTTAATTTAAAGTGTCCAAGCGTTCAGAATTTAATGAATATTTAATAAAATAATAATGTTATTCCACGCGCACTTATTGGATGTGAGACTGGTTATAGTCAACTCGGCGCTACGTGCCTCGTTGGCTATTTACCATCTCATATCCAACGCGCGCTCATGGAATAATTGTGAAATATTTAATGGACTATCAGTAGATTAATGGGTTAATAATTGCCGGAGAGTTAAAGGGACCACAAATCTTTTTTCATTGATAAATATGTCAGATTTTTTCTTTAATGATCTTTACACCTTAACTTTGCTGACATCATTTAGATTTGTGAAATGGATACCAAGAAAAAAGTGAGCTTTGTGGATGACGAGGTAGACAGCAGTGAAAACCTCCATAAAAGCGACCACCGAAAGCGATCACGAGCTATCAGCAGAGTATCTATGGACTCCGATGATTCCAGAGAAGCAGAAGATCAACTATCTCGCGCAGAATCTTTGGTAAATACTCTGAGCTAAGAAATTCAACGCGACGATTTGCAACCTGTTTAGGGAGGAGGCGTGATCTAGCGGTTAGGGTGTTGGGTTTCCATGCGGGTTGTCCCGTGTTCAAATCCCGTTCGAACCTCTGGTTTGGATTTGTTTCCGGTTGTCCCTGATTCCACTCTACCACGCTTTGTAAATAGCCAACTGGTCGCCTCCTGCCAGTCCAGTTGGGGTTATTAATCACGTTTCTTTCAGATGATTAAAAGTGGGGTGCCTGTGAACAAGTCCGATACCACTACAAATAAAGAATTTACATTTTTACATTTATATTTACAAGCTCAAACTCAGTGATCACCTGGCCCCAGTTATTCAATAGCCAGATACTTTTATCCAGTGGATAAGCCATTTTCCGTCAGTTTCAATCTCTGCAAAGATTTCAGTATTAGCACTAGCAACCGTGAATATCTGTGCAAGCTCTAAGTACGTGTAGTTAAAAGATGAGTAAGAAAATCTTGGCTAACTTTTAACGCGAAATGTATTTTATACTCTGGATGGTGATTTTTCAACTGGATAAAGTTATAAAGTGTTTGACCAGCTGGGGCCTGGTCACCAGTCTTACGCAACCCCAATTTGCAGCGTGAAAGCCGTTCATGTAACCCTGAGTTTCGCGGACGTCACAAAAGACGAAATTTGTGTGCAGGCTTTTCAAATTTTTTGGCAACGCGAATAATTCCAGCAGCGAGGCCACGAGCCTGCCACAAGAAGATTGAGTCATTTCCTGTTGAACTTTCCTCGCTGTTTCTCCGCAAACATTTGCAGGGGAAACGTACCTTTGAGGAGGGAAGGAAATGAAACACCAAAAAGCCATGAGGATGGAAACCTCTGCATATGCCGACAAAATCAATTAGTCATTTAATACTTTTAAATAATATACACGAAAAATTTCAGCGCGTTGATTGGCTGAGAGCACTTCATTTAACCCCAAACAGAGTGCAGGACAGTGAAATAACGCAGAAAGTTGAAATAGTGCAATAAAGGTGAAACTATTGCATTGATAACCAATCAAATGCGAGCGCTAGTTGGCTCAATTCATGACGGAATTTTTCCGTGATTGCGTGATACGTGTGCGTTGCTTCTGCTTAACCATCAAGAAGTAATTACATGATTTTTCGCGTTCAGTTTGGAATCAATAAGCACTTGTAAACTACAAATGGCACTCGCCTTACGGGCTCGTGCAATTTTGTGCACATCTTTGAATTACTCGTGCTTTT
>NC_090893.1:11493001-11498001 GCF_036669925.1 Montipora capricornis
GATTTTGATCACTCCATATTCAAATTCCCGTGCTGTAAAAGCCACATCCTTATTTTTCAGTCTGGTCTTAGACGTAGATGGCGATTGTAGCCAAATAGATTGTAAAAGAGCGAGAGTTATGGCGAAAGTTACAGCGTGGTACAACATCGCAAACCTTGGATGACGCCGAAAGTTAAGACTCATGGCCGCCGTTTCTTTAAGACTCATGGCCGCCGTTTCTTTAAGACTCATGGCCGCCGTTTCTTTGTTTAAGGGCTCCAAAATGGCGGCCGTGACGTCATCTGAAAATCGAGACGTTACACAAATCAATTGACTCTGGAGATGACTTCCTCTCACTTTGTCTAAACGTCAGGCAATGTCATCTCAAATAGTCCTTCTCAGGACTACACTCACCCGGACGATCGTACTTTACTTAATTACGATGTTTTAACGCGTTGGGCACGATTGGTATTCTGCCAAATATTTGTTAAAAACATCGTGTAACATTTCTTTTTCCTCTTGTTTGGTGACCGATGATTTGCATATTTGGACAGATACTCAAAACATGTTTGAGTTTATTATTATTGTATCTATGGATACGGTGTCGTGTCACGGCACACTGGGTAATCCAGTTTGCTTTTTTGGATTTCGTAAAACATGTTTAGGGTGTTTTATGCTATTTGGTAACTCTGTAAAACTTATTCGCGCCGTGGCCATATTGGCCATGGACTATAGATTTCGTACCGCGAGCGTCGAGTTGAAATGTTTGGGAACGAGTTTCGATGCGCAAAAACAAAATTTTTGAATCCCTCGGGACTCAACATGGCAGCCATGTGATTAAGGCCTATGAAACGTATAGAGGATATTACATGGCCGCTTGGGGATACGAATTTTATCTTCTCGTGCTGAAAGTATCTCTCACGAGTGAGAAATACTTTCAGCACGAGAAGAATAAAATTCGTATCCCCAAGCGGCCATGTAATGTTCTGTTTATTATATAGATATTGATGAAATGTCTAGATTTAAAACAACTTGTTTTATTCATTTTCGAAATGATGAAAAAGTGGTCACCAACCGTTAAAACACGCATGTTGTGTAACATGAAACAAGATATGAAAGTTATGAAAAACAAATCATGATAATGTCAAATTTTGCAATAAAAATGTTAATGTAGTAGAGAAGAATTATATTAAAGCACAAAAGCATCTTACAATGAAGAGAAAGCTCGCGTTTTATTGGCTAATCGTGTTGGTTACAATGACAACACCTATATCCTCACATGTGAAAGATAAAAATGATACGTTCACTGCGCGCGGTGAAGATATGATTTTTTAGTAAAAGGAGAAATCCTGGTATTTCATCAATATCTATATAATAAGTACCGTTTCGACATTCCTTTCGACAGAGTTTGTAACACAGCACATGTAGTTTTTAAGCATCCACAGATGACCAAATGTCACCCCTTTGGGTGGGTGGATGTGGATAAGAATGTAATGGTTTAATCCTTCATAAGAAAAGCACTTGCTCAAGATTAAATGTTTTTGTAATTCCCTGTAGAAGTGAATATGCTTTTTAAGGCTCAGTGTCGCTTTTTTCCTACTTTCGAGAATCCTTATTTTTCAAATAGGAAACGTTGTCAAGTGGAACGGCCATTAGCCTGTGTGCAAGCCACCCCCATCCACAAGATGGCGAGGGGACGGCTGTACACAGGCTGAACGGCTATCTGGGTAGTATCTATAATCGAAAGCTAAGGCTGAAACATTTCCTCTCTCTTTTTTGAGTCTCCTTTGACAAAAACTGAACGTTTTCACCATCATAGGGTATTGGAACATACATTTTGTAATTGGTTTCTGTGGATGCTTAAAAATTCGCAAGTTCGCAAAAATCGCGACTCTTGTTGGGGACTAGTGTTCTCTTGCTTTTCAGTGTTTGCGATCTTTGCGATTTTTCGCAATTGCAAGCAAACCTGGACATAATTGTTTATCTAGTACGCCAAAGTGCTTCATTGAGGGTGCGTCCGATTGACCGTATTCCGGAATAGGAATACATGGAATAAAAACTAGAAATCCTTCACTTTTACGGAAATTCACATTAAAATTGTCAAACACCTGCTAAAATGCTATTTTAAATATATCTTTATTATCCCTGTTGCTTCAAAACTCCAGACATACCGTTTTAAATCATCACTCCTCGTATTCTTATTCCGGAATAGAGTCAATCGAACACACCCTTAAAAAATGTTGGCGCAGACGTATATTCTGATGTCATAAGGGAGTTAAGCAAAGATGACGAAGACAGCTACAAGAACGCCACAAATGAGTAAAAACACATTTTGATACAGTTTCCCGACAACGACGTGAAATAATGACTAAATTTGAGGTGATGCGGGAGGGACCAGTGAGTACCTGACGATAAATTCTCAATACCACTTTTGTTCCTGAAATGTTGTTACACACTTTTCGTGCCGAACGACTATTGTAGAGTTATCAAGAAGTTATTGCAATGAAAGGAAATAATATTTTTAGACAACGTTTTGTACCCCCTCGTCGTTGTCCTTTATAAGCTCCTTATCAAGCTTTTAATCCCTTTCTCCGTATGCAAACTCTAGATACAAACAAGCAGGACAGGTCTGGTAAAACTCCTCTTCACACAGCAATTCTCTCAAAACAATACAATATAGTAGACAAGCTTCTCAGATTTGGTGCAGATGTCACCATTTGTGATGATACAGGAGATACACCCTTACACACAGCCATTCATGTAGGAAGTGAGAAACTGGTGATGGTAAGTATGCCACTGTCTTTAACTTCTGAGTTACCGCAAAAAATGAAGTAATGATAACAATATTTTACGCCAAAGCTAATTGTTTCCCAAGCCTTATACAATGTTAAGAGTCTCTTTACTTTTTCCCCTTTCAAAGACCCTCATCCATCAAGGTAATTGTGATGTCGAAGCTCTGGGACGGAATTCAGCTACTCCACTCCATCTTGCAGCTGAAATGGACAATGACATTATTTGCAAGATTCTGGTGAGATTTGAGACACGAAAGATCTTTTTGTTTACCTAAAACTATGAAAATGACCCAAAAACATCAGAACTTGTCAACTTGACAATATCCTTAATTAAGCACACATATATACAAATGGTAGAAAGCAACACACGGTAATGAAGTAACATTTTTTCCCTCGGATTCATAGCCCAGGAAACGCTCTGTAGTGGGGCGGGGGGGGGGGGGGAGGGGGGAAGGGAGGGATAGAGTTAGGGTTTAGGGTTAGGGGTTCAGACTTAACAGCTTAACAGCCTATCGAAACATCTGATAAAACACTCCTCGTTAGTATTCTTTGTAGAATCCTAAGTTGCTAGTTTCGATACGTGACATCAAATATATCAACGGATAACAATAACAAAAAGTACCCATGTTCCTCATTAATTTTCTCTGCACAAATTAAAACGCTTTGGTGGGTTTCTGCTATAGGTGGAAAACAGAGCTGGGCTCGTACCTTTGGATGCAGATAAGATGACCCCTGTTAGCCGGGCCATGGAGAGAGGAGCTGTTAAGTCAGCCAAATACCTGCTAGAGATCAGTAAGTTCTTAGCTTTTTTCTGTAATTCACTATTTAATCGACTCCCTCTGCATCTCACTCCTTGTTGAATCTTATTGATGAACTCTTTCCTTCTTTGTTTTGGTGAAGTCGACAAGACATAACTAATGCACATAGGATTTCTATGGATTTTCAATTCTTCATTTACAGTTCTAGTTTCTAATGTTACAGATATGTTCCACGAATATGCTACTTGACATGCGTGGTGACAGCGTGAAACGAGCATTTTCACGCATTTTCGTAGCACTTTTAACCAGGATGAGTATCACATTCCATGAACAATGGTAGGAGAAAGGCGGATATGAAATTAATTCTACTCCGCCTGGTTTTGTGCTGGTAAACTGAACCACCGCCCACTGGTGGTAGTTGGTTGAGCACTGGACTGTCACGCGGGAGGTCATGAGTTCAACTCCGGCCGGACCAACACCCAGGGTCTTAAAATAACTGAGGAGAAAGTGCTGCCTTTGTAACTACATTTGCAAATGGTTAGACTTCCAAGTCTTCTGGGATAAGGACTATAAGCCGGAGGTCCCGTCTCACAACCCTTCAATGTTTATAATACTGTGGGACGTAAAAGAACCCACACATTTGTCGCTAAGAGTAGGGCACGTAGTTCCCGGTGTTGTGATCTGTCTTCTGTTGTGTATCATGCATGGTTGGAAGGGTAAAAAAAGGGCCACAGTAATTGGCCCAAGCTGTTGTGGCGCTCTGCCAGCTTGACTGGAAAAGTTAATTAATAAAGAAAATAAATTGTGGTTGAGTGGAGTCGAGTCAACAACTCTTGTGTGCTCCTCTTCAGTAAAAATTAAAATGTGCATAAAACCTTCTTTTTACTTAAAAAATTGTTCATTTTGTCACGATTTATTCTTTTTCACAGCTAAAAAGACTCTAGGGTCTGTTGAAGACTTGATGTATAATGTTGATCTCGATGGTAGCTCTCTTCTTCACTTGGCAGTCAACAGCTGTGTGTTAGGGGTAAGGGCGGGCTTCTACGTAAAGTGGGGCGTAAAGTGGGTTTGGTAGGAAACAGTTCCAGGGGTAGTGTTTTGTGTACAGTATCACATTATGCACAATTCCAAACAAGGGACAAAGACACAGGGGGTTAAAACCTAAGTGGTTACCTTTTTTATCGTATTTGCATCTAAAAAAAAACTAAAGGTCAGCATGCAATGCAACTCATCCTGGCTTTTTGAGCGATCACAACACTGATGGTAGCTCGTTTTTGCAAATTATTCGTCCCACGATTTATGCGCCATCCATTGTGAGTGGTGGTTGCGTAAATTCGTGTCCATTTCTTATTACTTTCAGGCGGCGTGAAAGCTGAAGAGGGCTAAGAGATTTAGTCTAAATAATCTATTGTCTATTTGTAAACCTCCTGTGCACAATAACCTTGTTGTAAGCACTCCATTTTTTAGGGCG
>NC_090893.1:11503001-11528001 GCF_036669925.1 Montipora capricornis
GACTCTTCTTTTGAAATGACACGCGGTCGAAATATAGGGGCTTGGAGCCTGCTGGCAGGCTAAAGACGTGTTGAGGCACTTATAAAGATGGTCTCTAAATATCAAACAAAATAAGGCCCGAGTATACTGCCCCGGGATACCCCGCAATTAAGTTCACTTGCACTGGATAACGCTCCGTTATAACACTAAATTTTTGAGACTTATTACATACAATCAGTGGCAAAAGTCTTGCGACGGACACCTTTTGAGGTTGGTTTTCTTACTGACTTTGGATAATTCCCCCCCCCCCCCCCCCCCCAAAAAAAAAAAAAAAAAAAACACTCCAAGAACAATGTTCCCAGTCATGAACAGATATTTCCTACATTGGTAGGTGGGAGAAGGGGAGGACTTCAATTTCGAAGCTCTTAGTGGAATGTTGACAGTTGCGCTTTTGCGTTCATGAAGTCTGGCGGTTCTCAGGCTCATCCTTGCCTTAGCGTCACAACTACTTTTACCACTGATTGTAGGTAGGAGGCGAAAAATCGATCGGACAGAATTTGGATCAACTCCGTAATGAGCGAGTGACTTCATGGTACCTCTTTTAGATCAATAAATGCCACACCGATAAACATCAATTATTTGTTGTCTCAATAACGATGTCAGTGTGCTATGAAGTGATCGAAAGCCAGATTGACGAGAATTCAAGAAGTTATTCACGAGTAGATAATTGTTAAGTTGTTGATACATAATCGGGGAAAAGAGAGGCAACTTGGCTCAGCTTCCTTTGGTATTTCTGTGTTCCCTTTTCAGATATGGTTGGACTGAAACTGTGGAAGCACTTATGGATAATCAGAGCAGTAAGATTATAAACATGCAGAACGAGCAAGGCAAAACAGCGCTGCACTTCGCTTGCTCCGAGGGATATGAGTACACAGCCGAGGCCCTGTTGAGGCTTGGCGCAGTCATCGAAAGGTATGTCAAAACGTGCAAAAGATCTGGGTCTCCTTTCTTCCAGGAGACATGGTATCTCAGCCAGTTAGCCGAAAATTTTCTTCAAGTTTAACAATGTTCTTTAGGCCCTCGATTTTGTAGTGAATAAGTTGTTTACAGAAAGACATAGTTTGATACTTAAAAAGTTACAACTCAAGTACCCAACGTACCTACACTCCTGTATTAGTATCTTCACCAGAGGTTGTCCAATTTCATCGCAAGAGCCCTTTTATATGCTACTTATTTGACACTAGACACCAGACACTTGACAGAAGTGTCGAAAGGTTAGATCTTTGAATTGGACCTTTAAGCTACATTTTCTAAACATTTTGAAACCAGAGTAGCATCAAACTATGTCTGATTGTCAACCAGGGGCCAGTTCACGGCTCGAAGCCTGGTCAATGCCCAGTAATACGGGCAACATTTTTCGTGCAACTTGTCGCGCAACAATGTTGCGTTTCATGTTGAGATGGTTTGTTGCGCGTATTAGCACCTTCTTGCGCAACAAATTTTCTTTTACAAAAAGTAAAAGCCACGTCTACTTTTGCAACATAAAAATTTGCTGCACAAGAAGGTGGTAATACGCGCAACAAACCAGCTCAACTTGGAACGCAACATTGTTGCGAGACAAGTTGCACGAAAAATGTTGCCCATATTACTGGGCCTTTAGCACTAAGAGGTCAATCAAAACGTATAGGTTGCCATGGTATTTAACGCTGGTTAGCGCTAACCATGTTTCGACCAACCCGGGTCTTGTTGCAATGTGAACCGTAACTTTCGATGTTTACAGAACGTTTTCTGAGGGTGTTTTTGAAAAATTTCTAGTGATTACAAAGATTCAGGACATTAGATACTTTGGCGATGCGTATCATTTTAAAAGTTTGAAACCAACTCGCTTTTTCTTTTATTTTGATCTCAGAGATCAGACGGAGCGAACTCCTCTTCACTTTGCCGCTCATAAGGGAGCATTAGGTTGTTGTAAACTCATGGTGGACAAGTTTGAGGACCATATCAACGATGTTGACAAGAGCAAGGTGGAGTTAATCACCCGAATATTTTCCGTTTATGAGTCTTTCTGGACCTATAATACTATCCCAGCATGCAATGGGCCATCTCGCGGCGCTTTGTGTGAGTAGCGTTCTCAGGCTATTCACTGGGGAATCTCATAGGCAACAGTATATATTCTACCCAGTAGTGGTTCATTCTTAATTAATGTCGTTTGCTGATTGGCTAATGGCTTGCGACTCCGACCTATAGGGTTAGAATACAGCTCACTTGATAATTTTGTTCTTTCTTCTGTTTGTTAATGATTTGTCCAATGGATAGCGCTATTCACTTTTTGAATGGCCAAAGCCTGATTGGTTGAAAAGTGGCACTCTTTTTTTATTAATCTCTCACCAAATTAATGAGCAAGCCGAGAAAATCACGAAATTAAACGTTTTGTTAGGAGAGCACGGATAGCGCAGTGGTGAGAGCACTCGCCTCCCACCAATCTGTCCCGTGTTCGATTCCCAGACTCGGCGTCATATGTTGTTTGAGTTCGTTGGTTCTCTACTCTGCTCCGAGAGGTTTTCTCCGGGTACTCCGGTTTCCCCTCTCCTCAAAAACCAATATTTGATTTGAGTTAATTTTATTAGTGTCCTCAATTAGTGCTCTAGTGCTAAATCCATCTGCACCTAAGAAAAGTTGTTTTTGGTTGTTGTTGTTGACACCTCCATATCTGCAACGTACCTAAACCGTTTTTTTTTTTCCGTCATTTTGCCTGATTTTCAGAATACCGCTATGCATTTGGCAGCAAGCAACGGTCATGCTGCCGTCCTGAATTTCCTTCTGTCCAGTAAAAATGCGCAGATTCTAAAGAACAGCAATCAAGAAAACATCTTAGACATCGCCACTCGGACAGATCAAAGAGAAGTAGCGGCAGTGATCGTTAAACACGAAAGGTTAGTGTGCTTGTCAAACTATACTTGAACACTCAGAATATCACATCGGGCGGCATTCATGTACTAAATTCTCTTGGGAGTCCAAATGTATATATATAAACAAAGCCCTGTTCACAGTTAAGTGTGGATGTCGACGCAAAGCTTCTCAGTTGGGTCTTTCAGATCTACGACGGCGAATTGTTTCCTGATTATTGAATCTCGTTCAAGTCGCACTGTTTGGGCGAATAATCCTTACAATAACTAATTGGTTCGAACGTTTTTTTTTTAGAGCCGGTAAAAGTAGAGAATAAAACGTTCACATTTGTGTCTGACGTCGTCAAAACCTCAATTGTCAGGGGCACCCAACGAGAATATAGTTCAAAACGACTTAAACATAGCATTGTTAAACGTATGTTAGTATTTAAACGGTAGATATGGGCATATTTTTATCCCCTAAAAGTTTTTCATCTGTTCGGATTTCCTAGCTGAAAGTCTTATGATCCGAAAATTATAGGGATTAAAACTCACCTTTTCGAAAATTTCAGCCAGAAAAAAGGCTCCCGAAAATTCTAGGTGTCCTTTTTAGGGTAAAATCCGTTAAAAATGGGCAATTATACAATGTTTTAGATGTTCGAAAATCCTAGGACAGGCAGGCAAGCAAGGAATTTTAAAACAAATGTTCCAAAAATTCTAGATCTCAAATCGTCTTCCGAACAGATATTTTCCGAAAATTGACGTTGGGTGCCCCTGAATTGTGGTGATTTCAACTCGATGTTTAACGTGCTAGCAAGCTCTTCAAAGCCTCGGAAAGCTTTGATCAAATTTGATCAGGGGCACCGTGACCAAGAATCAACCAATCACAGTGCTCGTTTTGTTGAGTGAAAGGCTAGGTATATAACAAAAAAATATGTACGCACGTGCAGCACAATGTTTTTACTCTTTTACCCAATGATATTATTGTTTTGAGGCGTTTCCGTGGACGTGTCCTTCGTTGTTTCTTAAACTCCCTAGACAAGCCCACAAACGAGAAAACAATGAAGTTTTCCCGTTTGCTGCTCCAAGGACTCCAAGGAAGATTTGTCGTTGTTCTCGTCACAGGGGTACGTGGGTGTTTGAGCAAAATGTGAAAGGGTGAAGGTTTAAGCTCTAAAAGTACATGGATGACAACCACGGGATATCAATTTAGTCAGTTGATTACAGCGAATGGTGTGATTTTAGCTCTACTGAGCCATTTAGAGCAGAGCATTAAGGCATTCATCAAGGGTATCGTTACCAGAGACGAGAGATATTGGTGTGAATAGGAATGCTGTGCTGAGGGCTGAATGCAAATGAAATTGCCTTCATATTGTTACCTTGGATTATGAGTTTTCTAATATCGGTTACAAGATTTTTCTCTTACCACACCGTACTTTTCTTGTTTCCTCTTTTCAGGTGGGACGAAGCGTTAAGGAATTGTTCAACAGCCCTATGTCCTCTGATGAAGAAAATTATTATAAAGATGCCTGAAGTAGCTGTGGTAAGGCAATTGAATAAAGAGTTAATGAAATCGCTCTGATTTCTATCACAAAAAGGGAGGCACTCAGGTAGAGGACATTGCCGGAGCAGGAGTCATCGATTGCCAACTTCAAGCGGAGTGAACCAGTGACGTAAAAATTAGGCAAACGTACTTAAAAGTGTCTCGACAACTACTTCAAGTTAAATACAACAACAGCAACAAAGGCAAACTACTAAACTACAAGAATTACAACCCAAATTGCTAACAAATTTATAACTACATTGATAATTACAACTGTAAGAACAACTGCTGACCAGTTACAATTACAGAATGATAGAACTATGTTAAAAAACAATAACAAATCGAGTTACAACTGCAACTTCAAAGACGATACAATCCATTTGAGATAAGGCATATGAAGCGTGTGTACAGCCCGAAAGATTAGGCTGACGTCCTTTCGTATCTAGAGGAAATTTGTTTTCTCGATATTCCTGGTACTATAATAGTGACACCACTGGACTGTTAGCTTAGTAATTGGTAGAAGATGATATTGGCGTGGGAGGTCACAGGTCTGACAGGTCACAATCTCAAAGTGTTGAATAGCTCTTGAATAAAAAATGTGCTGCCTGGCTGCCTTTTCTTTGACAACTGTAACAGGAAGTAAAACGTGGGCCTCTTTCCACAGCCCCTAAAAGAATGCTGGCGATTTCCTTGTAATCAGCACAAGTGAAAATGTTACGTTACGCTGAATTTCTTCCATCTGAGAGATAATAAAATTTGAGAACCAATACCAAATGAAGCTTTTTTGCCTCTTCTAGTCTTTGCTTGACCAGTGTGTTGAAGAAAAAGGAGATCCTTCGTCGGAAAACTACATGGTAAGCCGAATTGCGTAAGTGATATAAGTGATAACGTATAAATGGAGCTAAAGAGTTTTTATTGCAGCGACGAGAAACGACAAAGACGAATGCACCATTGCATTGGTAACTGCTACGGGGAAATAACGTCAAAAACGACAATAATGGATTCAGTAAAGGAAAAACAAATGATATAAAGTGAAACGAGGTAATTCAATGTAAATTTCAAGACCAGGTCTTACTTGTGGACGGTCGGAAGTGGACTGTGAGCTGGACTGAGTTCGAGTCGACAAGATCAGAACGTTTTTCTTATTGCGATTTTTTCGACGACCTCATGGCTTACATGCAGTAAAAACAGGTTTTATCTGCGACCCCCATGATATGGTTTCCATTTGATCGTATAACTCCGGCCTTATGCTCCAACTAACAGTTAGGGAGCGATGTTGGACCATGTTGGATAACAGTTGTCCGACCGACCAGATGACGATAGCTCTACATCATCAGACATAAGATGCTAAGTGATCCAATATGATGCCTAATAAAGTGTTGGCCAAATGTTGGAATCCTTAGCTAGAGGTTAAAGCTTCGAGGTCGGTGTCGTTATGGAAAAATTAAAGAGATGTGAATGATTTAAATGTTCATTGATTTTCCCCAGAACGCAGTGCTGGGTTTCGATTATTTTCTCAATTCTAGCCCTACTCGTTGATCTTAGGCGAAAAATAGTGTTGCAAGAAAAGGAACCGTGGTCATTAATTTCTGAAGTAAATGGCTGATGCGAAATCGTTTTCCCTTTAGGTGAAATACGATTTGAACTTGATTCAGGGTCATTACCCAGGAGAGGACCTTAAGCCTGACAAATCATCTCTGCAACTCATCGAGGTCAGTATATATGTTTAACTTGTCTCATGCAGCACAAGGCATGTGAAAAGAGAAGAAAAATCACTCAATTTCCTTTTTTACGTTAACTACTGTTTAATCCTGATTGTCGTTGACTTTGAAAGCTTAAGATAAAATGCTTTCTTGCTGAACGTATAAGCGTGTTTTACCGTCTGAGAAATACTCAAAATAACTGGCCTCTTGAAACTAAACAAATGTTTTCACTCTGTTTACATTACTCCCTTCTTTCGTAGAACTTGTCCGCCTTTAAGGCGGTGTCACACGGCAATTTTTCGTGCAACTTGTCTCGCAATGACGTTGCGAGACAAGTTGCACGAATCATTGACCAACATATCTTGCAACGGCCAAAAATGTAGCGAGACCAGTTGCAGAAAGCGTTCTGGAAAGTAGAATTTACGGTTGCAATCGGATTTTTTTTTTGAAATTGCGCAGTGTAACATGTCCTGCAACTTGTGTAGCAACGGTTTGCGGCACCAGCCAATGAAAATGTTCCTTTAACCTCATGTGATCATCGAAACGAGATAAGTTGCATGAAACGTTGCTCAGTGTAGTAGCACCCGTAAAACAACTTGTTTCATAATGTGAGAACACTTGCAGAAATGGCGTCGCGAGACAAGTCTTACGAAAAATTTCTCAGTGTAACAGCGCCTTTACTCTACTACAATTATTATTTTTAACCTTGTTCGGTATTTAATAGGCCATTTCCGAGTTCATGTCTGCCTCCTCTTCAAAGCGAGTCTAGGTGCGAAGTTTCTCTTATGAAAATTAGTTTTCATTCATATGTAAAGTAGAACTAATTACAATCACAAAAACTTCGCACTTAGACTCGCTTTGAAGAGGAGGCAGACATGAACTCGGTAATGGCCCATTTTCACGCCCTTTAAACAACTCGTTCATAATTCATGAGCCTATAACAGCCTATCAAAACACCGATAAAACGTCACCTGCATGAGCTTTATATCCTGATAAAACAATCTTCGTTGGTATTCTTTATATAAAGAATACTAATAAAGCATCGCCTGTTTTTCTGGTGTGCTAATATTCTCCTCTTACAATTCGAACCATTGTTTTGAGTCCAGAGGGACACACTTTGTGGAGTACGCCTCGTGTTTTTAAACACTGCTGGTCGTTTTTTAAACAATATCTTCGATTTCTCGCCTGTATATATAGATGTAACATCGATGTGTCCTAAAGAGCTTTTCTGCGCTCTTACTGTTCAATACAATACAATACAATTTTATTTCCTCTTGACGTGTTTACTTAATTTAGTTACAAACTTTTTTATATTTAGTAGTGATGTTTTTATTATTTTAATTAAGTAAAAAATGTTTGAGCATGGTGTCCAAATTCTTAGTTGACCGCTATGTTACCTAACGTCTAACGTACAAGTGAGAATACAATGATTTTGTTCAAGCGGTTAAGCCGGTCTTACTGTGACTCTTTTTACAAGCAACTGTATGGAGCTGCAATGACAGTGAATGTGATTTACATAAAATCTGAGGATAGTATTGACGAGATGGCTTTTTCAATTCATTGCTGATAAAAAAAAGAAAGCCAAAGTAATCACTTCAGCCAATAGCAACCGACGAAGACAAGGAAATCAACCAATCGTCAAAGAATGTAGCGCGATTTTTAAGCCAATCACCAATCATTTACACTAAGAGACACAAACCTTTAATTTAGCAAGAGAATGTGCGCAGACTTTCTACTCGACCACGCAGCTGCAGAGAGTCTTTTGATTGCACTTGTTTGGTTTCTTTGTATATGATTTGACAGTCGAGTGTAATATTCTCTTAACCTTAACACCGTTTCCAGCTCCGTTCCCATAGTCTCTCTTCTCTGCCCCCTTTGTCGTTGAAGGACTGAAAAGAAATACGCTAGGAACGAGGCTGCACCATTTCGACAATTCCAGCCCTAGCAGCCAGTAGAGCGAGACAATTTGTCAGCTGAACCTAGTTTACTGGCCTAGCTCAGTCCTACTAGTCTGCTATAGCTCAGTGGTATTGCATCCGAACTAGTAATAGGAAGGAAGGTCGTACGTTGCACTCCTCCGCATAGTTTTGAACCGCGCAAAAATATCCCTGTATTAATAAGCACCGCCGATAGAAAATCCGAGTATCGCGAGATGCGCAGAACCAGGAGCCCATGACTAGGAGCCTCCCAATGCATTATATCCTTGAGTCAACCTTTGCGCGTATCTCTCTATTTTTAGAACTAATCCTTTAGCAGGGGACTCACATTTACAACAATTTACATCAATTTGCACAATTTGCATTCATTGTTTTTGCTATTGTTGTCTTTGTTCCACAATACCTTTATTCTGATTGGCTATTCTAAACAGTGTGTACAGAGCCGAAGAACTCTGGCGTTCTAAAAATAGAAAGATAAGAGCAAAGGTTGACTCATAGGGCTTGTATAGGAGAGGCAAGCTCCTACTCGTGCGCTTCTGACAGAACGTATGCGCAATAACAATAGTATGCATTTAAATGCCACTATTATACATTGGTGTCACCAGCTCGATTTTGATTGGCTATAAGCACGCAGCTTATTCTTGCTTGCTCTGTTTCTCTTACGTCATACCTACAGACAATATATTTTATACATGTAGAATTGACGTCATAACTACAGACAATAGTTTTACGCATGCAAAAGTGACGTCACCTAACACACCAACCAGCAATTTGATCAGTTTTGTCATGGCGGAGCTCAGCTCAGGAATACGCATAATAAAACAATTATTGGATTCGGTTTTCGCAAGATAGCGATAATTGTCATGGCCTCAGTTTGTGTTAGCCGTCTCAGACTTCTGCTTCGGCAGATAACACAAACTTTGGCCTTGATAATTATTGCTATCATTCTCAACCTCATCCAATAATTGTTAATTGTTATATGGCTGAAAATTTTCCCCCAACAGCGCACGCTCTCACTGGTTACTTCGAGGTCAAATGACATCTAACAATAAACCTGTTTCCCGCCAAAAGTCTGTGAGCGGGCAACACTGCAAAATCTATGACGTCAGAGGATAACAGTGCATTGTTTCCGACGACCCCCGTTGCTGTTGCCGTTGCAGGTTTTTCTTTTTGCGCCACATAGCAAATCATTTAATGACTGGTCCCTCGCGAAACAATTAATTTTGTTTCCGTAGAATCTAATGTTTCCTTCTGCTGCGCCTCAGGGAGACCTCGGAAACAAAATGAACTGTTTCCCGGGGAACCAGTCATTAAGTGTTTATTGTTTTTTACAGACCATGGCACAGTACAGGCGTGAGAGGTGTTTGACACATCCTGTCAGTTTTGTCTTGTTAAATACAAAATGGTAAGGAGAAGCTATTCATCAGTTTTGGCAAGAGAAATCCATTTGCTTGTCTGTGTGATCGATGCCTATGCTTTGGGGCACTAGTTTCTTCAGTACACCCAAGATTCTTCTTACCCAAAAGTAGTTGTAGAAAGCATGCCAATTATTTGAGATCCCCTATTAAGGTGGCTCAAACCACTTTCGACGCTTTCAAGAGACCTTGTCATTAGAAGGATTGACACTACAGCACTTTATCACGTAACAGCAATGTTATGGCACCATGTGAAACATTAATTATTGCTGAACAAGTTGCACTGAGTTGTTTTTGTGACGGAAAAGTTACCACGGCTACGGAAAGCCTTGCAAAAACAGCCTATATGTTGGCTTCAGTTGCTCATATGTGAAAAACGAACTTGGTGACCCCAATTTTTTATTGCGCAAAAGAGATCAACAGGCCAAGATGAAACTCTCTTCAAAGTTTAAAAAGGGTGTTTTTGCAAGGCCTTCCCGTTGCCACGGTAACTTTTTAAGTCACAAAAATGACCGAATCTTTTTCAAAAATAATTGGTGTTTGATATGGTACCATAACATTCCTGTTAAGTGATAAAGTGTTGTAGTGTCAATCCTTCTTATAAGAACGTTTCTTTCAAGTGTTGAAACTGGTTTGAGCCACCTTAAAGAATTTGGGGAGTGGACCGCCAACTATCGCCCTTCGACTGCTTGACGTCTTTCAAAAATTGTTTTCTTGCTTAATATAATACTGTGTTAGAGAAATTCTTGTCGACATAAACGTGTAATATTTTAGCGCCCTTTGTTCACAGGAAGAAATATGGCTGGCTGACGTTTGCTGTAAATATGTTTTCGTATCTCTGTTTTATCATTCCATTGACCGCACTTGCCGTGTATGAAAAAGCCGAAGAAGCATATTTGTGCGGAAACATCACCAGTATTGCTGATGAGGTACTTATACAAGCCTATAGAGCAAGTTTCAATTGAGTGTCGTAAAACCAAAACCAAAGTAATTACTTTGGCCAATCAAAAAGGACGGAGACCGTGATCCAGTAGACCAATCAAAACTCGGAGTAATTACAGGTAACCGACACAAAGCGCGGGAAAATGTGCACGCGCGAGCCACGATTGGTTTTGGTTTCACTCGTGATTGGTTGACAAAAATGGCACGAGAACTTTGAACCAATCACTGAGTGAAGTAAATGCAAAGCCAAAGAAATTCGCTAATCACTTTCGATACTCAATTGAAAAGCGCTCTATGGGACTTATGATGTGTTTTGTTTTGACTTAGTACAAGGAAAAAGAAAAAAAAAAGATCCTTGCCCTTGTGCTTATGCTTGCGTCAACCCCGTTTCTACGGTGAAATAAACATTCTTGTGCATGCGTCCCTAGCGAAAACGAGGCTTTAGTATTATGTGAGGGATTTTAATGCCCTAATGGAATCCCGGTCTCCCATTTTTATGCACGGAAACATGAAATGACGTTGAGCAGATATAGGTAAAGGCGACGTTCTGCCTTCGTTAGCATTTACTGATGCGGCTTTTAATAGGCCATTTCCGAGTTGCTGTTTGTCTCGGTTTCGAAGTGAGTCTTGGTGCTCAACTATTGAACTGGAAATGAGTTTGATTTGCATGAGAATAAGCAACTCATTTCCATTTGAATGGTTGAGCACCAGGACTCACTTTGAAACTGAGGCATGCAGCAACACGGAAATGGACTATTGGGGTGGGTGGGGGCTGTATTACAACTCACTTTTCATTATTTCGTATTTTTTTTTATATCCGCGGAATGACACTTTTTGTAACACAAATCCTTTTTCTGTCTTGCGACTAGCCTCTCGTGGGTCACTTCCTCAAAATAACAAGAGAAAAATAAATAACGTGAAACTTGATGCCAAGGATAGACCTCTAAAAAGTTGTTGGTTCAACGCCATCGAGGCTTGATTTATTTATTGTATCACGATTCTGCCCTTTTATTTCAAACATTTAGGGAGGTTCACACCATTTTCACATTGTTATTACCTCTATTATCTGTCATGTATCAAAACGAATTTCATTTCGACGCAGATGGCTTCCCGAACTGCAACCAAATTAAGAAGGAAGTCATAGAAGGACGAAAAGAGTTATGTGTTAAAGGAAAGGGGGCACCCAGCTTTTACTACACACAAAACTGAACACTTTTATCATGAAACACCAAAATTTGCAATGTACCGATTGTTTAATGGTTTTCTTTCCATTTTCTTTCTTTTTCCGTATAGTACGGATGTACATTCAAAGATTTGGTAAGAAAACGTTTTTTTTTTTTTTGATTTTTTTCCTGGCTTCTTTCCGTTATTTTTTTGTGGACAGTTGTTGCTTCAATGTACTTGTTGTGAAAGATGCTGGTAAGGAACGAAAGATCTTTAGAATCTTGTAAAAAGCCCAGATTGCCTTTGCTTTGAACATCTTCGCCTCTAAACTCGGACACCCAGCTTAAAAGAATGTTCGGTTATCAAATTTCACTGCAATTTTTAAAGGACCTGTTCAAACGCTGAAACCCTACATGCATTCAAACCCCCTTTCAACCGGATTTATCGAATATACATGACAATTGTAATGACTTATCGGCGATGTAGCTCTTGCTGTTTATGTTTTGATTTGCGCCAAGCAATTTCCTTTCTTTTTCTTTTCTCTCTTTTTGTAGACAGCCCAACTTCTGAGTGTCACTGTTGTAGTTTCGTCTGTGCTGTTATTGATAAAACACATCTTTTCGCTCATTCGTAAGGTACTTTGCAAATAAAACATCAAATTTGTTATGCAGTTTGGTGGTTACGACGTCCCCTTTTGCTCTCCGTTTCCCGTAAAATGCGTTTCCTAATTTTGAATCGGTCGGCCGGAGTAAAAAACAGTTTCAAGCTCCAGAAACGAGCCATTCTCTCGTCATAGGTTTTGTAGGAGAATCAGAGAGGACGCTTTGTCACCAGTCAGCGCGATCTCGGTCCCCTTCGCTGGCATGCGCCCATGATTTAAAAGAAAATGCCATTATGCGCGCGTGCGAGAACGAAAACATCACGCTCTTGAGTGCATCATGGGTAATCAGGGCAAGATGGAGAGAAATTCAAAGGTTTAATGTAAGGAAGTTCAAAACGATGAAAAGTATTCATGATATGCAATTTTGGGTTTTTTATTTTCCAAAACAGAAGATATGCGCTCAAAGGTGCGGCAGAATAAATTTGAAGAGAACGGCTACTGTAGAGATTATTTTATTAACAAGAGTTACTTCCATGCATTTCCTGTGATTCCAAAGGCACAAAATTACAGAGAATGTATGGAGACAAAAAAAGCAATATTTAGGAATTCCAAAGAACGGATACCAAGTCTAGTTCTTCTCAGTTGTGAACATTAACTTATTTGTTTGGTTTATGAAGGCGAAAGGCTATAAAGTATAAAGTAGAGTCATGTACAGTATATTTTGCTTTGAATTCCCCGCCATGTTGCCCTGATTACCCATGATGCAAAGAAGAGCGTGAACTCAGCGTGAAACGTGAAGCTTCACGAAGGCACTGACTGAAGGCAGGGAAAAATAATGCGTGGATAGCTTACGCAAGGACAGCTACGAGAACGCCACGAAACAAAAGCACTAATGAGCAAAAACAAAAACTATTCACGCCCTGCACGTGTGTTTTTCATTTTGGTACATTTTTTTGCCGTTCTCGTCCTGACAATGACGTGAATTGAACAAATGTCGGGTTGTATTGTGTAAAGGACGTGAAAAGAAAAACAAAACATTTTTAACTTTCTCCCTAAACAACCACACAATTCACGCCAATTTTATTCCTGCAATATTGATTCACACACTTTCCATTCCGAACGACTTGAGGTTATAACAAAGTTATTACAACGGGAAATAATATTTCGTTGGCATCGCATCGTCCTTGCGTAAGCGCCCTAATGAAACGTCACCGGAAAGTGCAATTTTCGTGAAAGCCTGGGCACGAGAAAACAATCAAAATGGCGGATATCTAAATGAACTCTCATGAACTCTGGATGTAAAATGTTTGAACGAATTATGGCGATTTTGCGTGGAGGACGGCAAGGAAGTTTCGTCTGCACTTGCACCCAAGCAGAAAGACGGTAAACCGTGTTTTTAATATTTATGGAGAACCAATCGTTCTTCCTGGGTTTGCTCTTCAACCAGATGTTCACGCGACGAAATTCGTAAAGAATTTATATTAGCTTACTGTGCCAATTTCAGTTTGATTTCTGACAAAGTTGTCACCTCTTAAGTCACTCATACATGGTACGACGCATTATGAAATTCACGAATAACGAAGAACGAAAAATAGGAGAAACAGGGAACACAGAAGAGCCTCCAGATTTTGATTTAAATTTTTTTTTTTCTGTTTAAGCTTATTATATTTTAAATCTACCTTGTTCTTCAAGCGATGCAGCTTAAAGAAAACAATGGTGGCAGGGTATTCAGGGCAGAAAACTATCGCTGCCTTATCAGCCTACCAAGAAGTTACAGTGCTTAAAGTTAGAGCAAAACACCATATATAAACAAATAAACAATAGACGTCCAAACAATAGCTTTAACAATATTGTTGGAGCGACTTTCATATGACCTTCAAAAATAAACGTAAAAGGGGAACATAAACATGCAAAAATGCAAAACCTTTTATTGGCTTATCAAACAAAAACAAACGAGCGCAAATGTTCATTGGTATTAAGTGAATGCGGATTCAAACAATGTCATCTCTCCTTGGAACTTTGTGGAAAGCGATTGGCCTTTCGTTTTGACATCATTTGAAATTCAGTAATGTGATTGGGAAATCAAGCTGTTTAGTGCCTATGTTAGGAGTTTCCTTGGCAGGAATAAGGAGAAGTGTTGCTTTAATCTGGCCAAACAGTGGTCTGTGAAACAAATTGCAAACACTTTTTTGAGGTCCTTAGAAAGTCGCTCTAACAACGATTTGTACTCTATGTGTGGGCTAGCATGATTTATTAAATTATTTTGTGTAAAAATGGCCGTGGAGGATCATAATAGTTAATTGGTTGATCTTGTTTTTGTTGTGCACAGAGGATGGCTTATGTTCGTAACTTCTTGAACATTTTTGAGTGGATCTGTTACATTGCTGCCATTGTTTTTGTCATTCCGCCATGTGATTGTAAACTGGGAAGTAAACTCCAGGCTGGCGCAGTTGCACTTTTCTTTGGCTGGATGAATCTCATTCTCTACTTTAGAAGGTGAGGCTTCCTTTGGGATATACTGGTAAGCAATACCCGAGTGTGGGGTGCCTTCTGCGAAAGTACAGAGGGGTTTCTGTTGTAAGCGCAGAAATCATGACAGAAAAGCACAGAAATGGCCAAGTAAACACAACACTATTAATCTCCTTGCCATGTGCTCAACAGACCCCTGCACATTACAATTCTCTAAATTATTACATCACAGTCTGTATATATAATAGTTTCCCCTCTCTTTTGCAGGCATTCTAAGGCTGCGTAGCCGGTGGGATTGTTGGTATAGGAGGCCTTTAATAACAAGCGACAAAGCAACATGTAGATTGGGGAGGTGTGCTGTGAATTTCACAGCACCTGCTTGTCATTTGCCTCCTGTACCAAAAATCCCACCAGCTACGCAAGCTATTGCAGGCTCAAAGGAGTGAAATGAAGTGGGAGAATTGGGTGCACACAATGGGTCTCTCTCTAAATAAATAGTTAGTTACAAGTGCGGGGAAAAAAAAAACACCGAAGACCAAAAGGAAGGTGCAAATGGGACCTGCAGTCCCATGCAAGGCACCTCCCAAGCAAAGTGCACCTGCAACGGGTAACCCAGCTTAATCAATCAAAGGAATTGATTTTCCTTGTCTGCTTCAGTAATAGACCAAAGGTTCTGTTTTTTAATGCAAAAAAGGAAAGGAACTTTATTTAAGTGTCTAGTCGTTCTAGCGCTGGAGCACTAATTGGAGACACTGTTAACTGAAATTAATAATAAAAGCAAATCAAGTCAAAAATTAATGTTGGTTTTTGAGGAGAGGGGAAACCGGAGTACCTGGAGAAAAACCTCTCGGTGTAGAGTAGAGAACCAACAAACTCAACCCACATGTGCGTGGATTAAGAGTTCACTTGAAATGTATAAAGTATGCCCAACTACCATATTGTTCATCTCTGAAAGTTTGAAATCATGGAAAACAACTTTGCACCTCCGCCATTCTAGTGGATCCATGGAATCTATGCCAATTGACGTGCACTTGCTCCTCTCAGTTCATTGCAAAATGAAAGTATGCATGGGTATGAAGTTTGGATGGCAAAGTAAGGCATTTGTTTAAAATGGGTGACGTGAAAACGTTTTCTAAAAATGACTTCCAGCAAACAGGACTCCTTACCACTGTAAAACCTTCAGCAATGATATTATCTAGAATGGAGTTTTGCCTAGAGAAATTGCACAAAAGCAACCTTCTAAAGAGGTCAGCTCAATAATTTAAACACCAGAAATCAAGACCTAGATACCTCAACCACCTTAAAAAAACTAGAGCAAGTGGAGAAATCTTGGAGTAAATGAGGGAGATGGCATTTAGCATGCAGGCATGAAAGAGAAGATCTGAAAATAACACTACAGAAGAACCAGGTTGATATTAAAAAGCAAAGTCAATGCAACCAACTGGATTGAAGCCATAAAGTCACTGCTTACGAGCCAGAAGGCCCATCAGGCCAGTGCTTATCTCCGGTTTCCTTTGCATGAAGCAACTAGGAGTATTTATACTCCCCCCTGGATGGGATGGTAGTCCATCGCAGGGTTACCCCCAGCATTTCGCTGGTACCCATTTACACACCTGGGTGGAGAGAGGCACCGTGAGAGTAAAGGGTCTTACCCAAGAACACAACACAATGTACCCGGCCAGGACCCGAACCCGGACCACTTGATCCGGAGTCGAACACTCTGACCATGAGGCCACCACGCCTTTAATAGCTACACCAGTGTTCACATACAGGTTTAATATCATTAACTGGAAACTGTCTGAAATCAAGAAATTAGACACCAAAACCAGAAAGCTGCTTATCATGGCAAAAATGCATCACCCAAAAGCTGATATTTATAGATTACATCTTCCAAGATCAGATGGCGGACAAGGTTTTGACCAACTTGAACTGACATGATAAGACTTCCATTAATGGCCTGGAAGCCTACTTAACATCAAGCAATGATTGACTCTCTATCCCCAGAGAGGCTGAAAAATACAAACAGGAGTTTAGACCTTCAAGAGACCCCCCTTCATCCTCCCTTCCTTAATTAAGAGGTGATGAAGCATCAGTTTTGTATGCAAAGAGAATCCAGGTTACCGCAGAACACCAAGGCCAGCAACAACTGTAAAAAAAGATGGGAAGAAAAACCATTGCATGGAAGATGTACCCTATGGATAAGGGAAGCGGATGTAGACAGGAAGTTAACAAATCATGGGATCAAAATCAAGTGGGCTTAAGTCAGAAACAGAGGGACTAATATTATTACAGTGTCCCAAGACCAATATCTCCTCACCAAGGTATAACAACATCTTATTATAAAAGATGACACTGACCCTCATTTCTGACTCTGCAGTAGATCCCACGAAACTGTAGATCACATCATTTCAACCCACCTACACTGGAATATCTGCAGGGAATATAATGTAGACATTGTGGACAAAATGTAATGGTTACCGTATGAACACAATCCAAAAACAGTAGTAGAAAAAGATGATATCACTATCCATTATGACATACCCATCCAGCTGGACAGCGAGACCAATAAAAGCTAACTGACCAGACGTTGTGATCAAGAATAAGGGGGAAAGCATATGTACCCATGTTGATGTGGTCTGATAAAAACACCAATTGTAAATACAAAGACCTGGAGATAGAAATAGCCCATATGTGGCAGATGAGAACAGTGGTAATTCCAGTGGATATCATTGAAGGCACACTCTGATTGGCTACTCAAACCCTGATTATCCTTGCCATTTACCTCTGAGCAACTCGCATGCCCGAATATAGGGACTTTAAAGTGGTACTACGACCAAAAAAACAATTCTTTTTTTTCTTTGGATTTCAAAACTATGTTAACTTAACACTAACTGACCCAAGTTTTAAGTTCTGATTTTAAAAAGACACCTGTTTATTTTAACTGGAATTTTCTTATTTATTGGTCCGCCATTACTAACTTTAAAATCTTGAGAGAGCTGGGTCGAGGAGAAAATGACGTCAAAGACTCACTAGTTTAAGAATGCAATGCGTGTGTACGCGGCCGAATTAATATGCAGCACGGGAGTTTCGGGCTTTCAGACTTTTAAACCCGTGTTTTGCATATGTAATAAATTGCGTTTACACGCTGAAATTTTAAGCAAGTGAGTAAATGACATCATTTTCTCTAGATCCAACCCTCTGAGGTCCAATCGGCCAGTTTTGAATGCGAGTAATGGCGGACCGTGAAATCCAAAACTTACACTCAAAATAAACAGCCTTTGGATAAAACTCAAAGCTCAAAATTTTGCCAGTTAGGTGTTAAGCAAACACACTTTCAAAATCGGAAGAAAAAAAGGAAATGATTTTTTGATCATAGTACCACTTTAAGATCTACAACAGCGACGGTCGATGAAAACATCACCTTAAAATATATAACTTGGTTCTATCATAAGTCTTTCACGATTATTCAGTCTCATTTACATCCTACCAAGACTGTTGCCTAAGAAAATATTACAGGAGCCCTTATCTCTCAGACCACAATGCTTTTTTCATCATTTAATCTCCAGCTAGGATCAAATTTTCAAGATAGTGAGGATGAATCACCTTGCAATATTAAGTTAGGTACCCGTTCGGGCCACTCATTCAGAAATGTGGTTGCTCACGCTTGCAAATAAGGTGCCCCAGGTGACCGGGGGACTGTTAGGCAGCAGCCTTGCCTACAATATGGGCGGAATATCCTAAAATAAAGTGGCACGAGCAGTTTTGGAGTGAAAAGAGAGAATGAAAGATTCTCTGTTGCATGCTTACAGTTTCATCAAATCTTCAAATTTGCTGATTGCACGTCATTATTATGCAGAGGACCACAAACATACTTATGAAAATCTGTGCTGCTCTCTTAATCAATCATGTTATTGTTTGTGGTGTTGTCGTAGTCATAATTGTAGTTGTTTCTTAAACTCCCTAACATTGTAATCATTGCAGGACGAAAGGAAGTAAAATCATGTTTTTGTGCTATATTATCTCACTGTTTTAATATAATTACTAAAACAACTATTCACCTCAGTGTCAGTGGCTAGTTGTGGATATTAATTAATATTTAAACATCCAGCAAGTGTTAGCTACCTCCACTGTGGTGCAACTTGTAGTCCTAGCAGGAAATTTAATTTTTTGAAACAAGATTTGTTTTATTTTAAATGTAGATTGTCTTCATATGGTCAATATGTCATTATGCTGACGACAATGTTTGTCACACTTGTCAAGGTATGTTCAGAGGGGCCTTTAAAAATGTAATTAGTGGTTTTAATAAGTTTGGACAGCTGACAATAAGCATCAGATACATCATTTAGATAAAGTCAGCTACTTTTTTCACTTAGTAAACTGAAGTAAATAAACAGGGGCCGCAAAGAGGGAGGGGCTAGGGGGGCTGTCCCTTTTTTCTTATGGTGTTGTTTTCCTCTAAACCTCTCTCCCCCTCCCCTCATACTTCCGTGACCCATACCAAAACCTAGCTCCTCCCCCTCACCCCCCCTTCCCCCTCCCGCACTTTCAAATCTACCCCATGGCCCCTGATAAAGAAAGATTCCTTCAGACATAATATGTCCAAGATGTCCAAATGTGATCATTAATAGTTTTTGCTTTTGAAATGTTAATTTGCTTTTTAAACATGACATTTTGTTGCATTCTTTTAGAAATGGCATGCCCCAAGGCACTCCTTTTGAAAGAGGCCACAAGGCCTCTTGCTGATACAGTTGGTTACTCAACTCAAACCACGCGCCAAAATGAACTGAAAATTTTCTTGAAACCCCTGTGCAAGCTAGGTGCTAGCCATTTCATGACAATAGGTTTTTGAGTGTTTTAGCTAATCATTGTCATTGATGTCAGTTGAATTTCTAATTGGTTACGCAAACCAGTCAGCATAATTTATTATTGTAAAGCCTTCTAGAAATTGGCTTTGTCCTTTTCTAAGCTTCTTTTTGTCTTCAAAAAGAGTACATTCAGAGTTACCTGAAATGTGGCCATGCAATTACACCTTGTAGAAAATTTTGTTACAGACAACATGTACATGTACAGTAAATTCAGTTTGCTGCAGCCATCTATGTTTGCTTTTCTTGCGTTCCCAGTGCAACAGTGGGACGGTCTGTCTTGAGTGCACTGGAGTTTGCAAGCTTAACCAAACTGGTACTTGATTACCGCTATATTCAATTGTAAAATCAGTGATATAGAGGAGTTCTCTAATCCAATTCGGTAAAAACTAAAGGAAAAAAGATAGATAGTCTAAATTATAAATACCGGTAAGCTACAAACTAAGGAATGAGAATATTCTAAAAATCCAAAATTAAAGAGAAATAAGAAAATGGGTGCTCATATCTGACGTAACTCCAAGGGCTAAAACTCCAAACATTTACAACCAGAAACATATTGACTAAAATAAAATAAAATAATCAGGTCATTTGTATAAGCTAGGTCACAGACTTGACAGCCTTAAAGAGGTGCCTGCCATACAGTGGTGACTCCCCTTGTGACATAATGTTGACTGAAATTAATAATGCAATCAACTGTTGCCTTTTTTGATGCTTTAAAGGTGTTGGTGTTATGGATGCTCTTCATTATGGCATTCGGAACAACATTTTACATGATAATGGATGAGGTTGGTTTTATTGTGTAACTATGTTTATTTCTTTGATTGTGAATGGGTGGACTAGCCTGATAATCTGGCAATCTGGTTGCCCACAGTCACGGTACCCAAGGGTGTGAAGTTGTGAATTTAATGAGTGAAGTTTATTTGTCTCAATTGTTTTTTTGACAAAGTGAAAAAAAGTCAAAGGTCATTTACTTTGAGTGTAGTTTTGGATTTCATGGTCTGCCATTACCGGTACTTACATTCAAAACTGACCGATTGGACCTCAGGGAGTTGGATCCAGGGAAAAGTGACACCAAAGGTTCATAACTGCGAGGATCATAGCTTCAGTTGAATGGTTCACTAGCTTAAAATTTCAGTGTGTGAATGCAGCTTATTATATAATTAATATTTATGCAAAATGTGAGTTTAAAAGTCTGAAAGCCAAAAACTCCCATGCTGCATAATTATAAATTCTGTGGTGTGCACACGCATTGCATAATTTCTTAAACTAGTGAACCTTTGATGTCATTTTCTCCTCGATCCAGCTCTCTCAAGAACTTAAAGTTAGTAATGGCAGACCATTAAATAGGAAAATTCCAGTTAAAATTAAACAGGTGCCTTTTTGAAATCAAGGCTTAAAACTTTGGTCACTTTTGGTCAAAGGGACACTAATACTCTTCTTCACTTAGAAAAGGATGATGATTGTGATGTTGTTTTTTGTCTCTATAGGCAGTTTTCAGTGGCAGGATTGGTTACTCTTTGTTTAGCATGTTTGTGATGACAATGGGAGAACTGAATTACCAGGACGACTTTATGCCCTGGGAAAAATTATCATTTGCCACACTAACCAATGTTCTTTTTATTGTGCTTGTACTTGGAATGCCGATTATCATGATGAATATGCTGGTGAGTTTTATTGACCGATTCCAATAGGCTTGTTTTGAATTGTGCAGCAACAAAAGAATAGAGTCTAGCTTCAAGGGAATAATGAGCATTTTGTTTTGTTCAAGACAAATGAAAATAAAAATTATTCCCCTGAACTTAGACTTTGTTCTTTTGTTGCTGCACAATTCAGAACTAGCCTATTGACCTGACATTGTGCCGCAGACAAGTACCCATCAGACTGAATGAATGCATAATTTACAAATGCCAAAAAAAAATTAACTATGAAGTATTAATTATTGACAACAAGTTAAGCCTCCAGGCGAGCTGTTCGAAATGATGACGATGATGGTTTTGCAAAAGCCATGCACATTCTCTTGCCCAAGGGTCAATTACTAATCAAGCATGAGGGCCGTACTGGGGAACATTGGCCTGAGGTCATGGCAGGTCCATACGAAAACTATTAATTAGTAAATAAACCCCTTGCGGCGGCTGGTATATCGGAGGATAATGCCCAAGGCTGAAAGATTGTCCAAAAAATGAACAGTTGGCCACTGTGAAATTTTGAGGACAATCTTTCAGCCTAGGGCATTATCCTCCGATATACCAGCAAGCCGGAAAGGGGTTTATTTACTTTATAACCCTTCGATTAATTTCTCAAGAAGAATGCACTGAACGCACTTAGATCCAAAAGGGAAAAAAAAGCCAGCTTTTGTGAATGGCGCATTGGTTTTCACGATTTTAATTACACCGTAATTGGAGGAAAGGTTGACAGGTTGTCATGTCAAGTATGCTCTTTATAACGCCCCGAAGATCAAAAGCTTGAAAGCGTAAATGAAAACACAGTTTTTTCTAAATGTTTTTTCAATTATATTGTTCGAAAAGAGGACAGCCGATGAATTAACACTCTTTCACAAAAATTCGTAGCATTTTTAGGTGCCCTTTGAAATTACAGCCAAGAAAGTTTGAGTAAGAAAAATCGGCCTTGCACGGACTTTGAACGTTGAACGATAATGTAGTTGATTCTGCTGCTAAATCGAGCGAGATCCTTCAAAGTAGCATCTAATGCTTTGTTTAGCTGACTGAAATTATTTGTCACCAATAATAGAAAAAGTCTTTCTGTGTGGTCTATGTGGAGAACATGACAGAAACCGGTCCAGCCCAACCCGAATGGCTTTCATGGTATTGCGGCTGTATGGCTAAATCCTTCAACTTTTCTTGCGTCCATAAAAAGTCGCCTCAACGCACTGGACATGTACAGTTCTGACAGCTCCAAGTTTTCAAGAGTGTTTTGGAACCTTTTCTCCACCGTGACGATAAAAAAAAGGGATGAAAATTATATACCGTAGTATCTTGGTAAATAATCTTTGTCAAAAAAAAAATGTAACTAACCTTTAGTTTGTTTATACACAAAAAGAAAACTCAATTCAAAGACGTTGAGAGCATATTTTCTTGTTGCCTGCATTGTCAACCAGCTTTGTAATTTCTCCATCACTGGCTTCTGCAAAAAGAATTTTTGGGTCTTTCATAACCAATCAAAAGTTTATAGCTTGAACGTTTGCTCGTTTCCTGGTTTCCTTTCATAGAAATATAATCAGAGGACAGGTATTCTCTGATAACCATTGTCCATCCGTCGTTGCATCACGTGATCAGTTTTATCCAATGAGAGCCTGCAAAAATTAATTGGTGGGTTATAAGGGTCAATATTCCCCAGTATTGTTTATTACATTGCATAAAATTTGTGCTTTTGAGCGATTCAACACTCTCCCCTTGGTGAATGCTTTCCATCATTGAATGTTGAACGGAAACCTTTTGCATGTAAAACTAAATTTTGCTTGATTTAAATTTGTACTGTTGTGATAGAATATTAAACCCAACTTGAATTTCAGAAGAGAGAAAAAAATACGGAAACATGATAATGGCCCGTACTGTAAAATCTTGACCAAAAACCAGAAGATCAGAGTGCTCTATGTAGCCCAAGAATTGCTTGTCATAATAAAATGTTAAATAATGGCACATTTGTAAGGAGGAAACTAAAAATTATAAAAACTATCCAATTCTCTCTAAAAATGTATGTACAAAATTGAGGTTTCACAAATGTAAGAGATGGCATGCCGATCCAATGGGGCAGAACGCAGCTATTACAAGCCAGGGCTCTCAGGATTGGCTCAGCAAACAATGGATCAAAACAAACAACCAATCAACAATGGACCCTAACCCTAAAAACAATAGAGCTGTATCCTATCTCGACCTAATGATGCAAAATGCCTGTCATTAGTCTTTCTCAAACAACTCATAGCTTGCTGGGGATTCAAGGCAAGCTCTCTCATGAACATGAGATGAGAGAACCACATAATTATTAATTCCAATGACTGTGCATATGATGATGGAAAACAGTTACTTAGATATTTTAATATCTTGACGTCGGTGGTTTTTATGTGCCTTGTACCATAATCATAAATTCAGTTCTGTAAAAATGTTTGGCTTTACTCTCAGTTGCAAATGAAAGAGGATCGATACCGAATTACCCTCTGAGATCAAGTTTTGCAAAATTCAAATTGAATGTATTATTTGGAGCAAAACAAGTCCTCAGCCCTATGTGTTATTTTACGCAGGTTGGTCTTGCAGTGGGAGACATTGATAAGATTCAACAAAATGCTCTCATGGATCGATACGTCTTACAGGTACAAAATATAAAGTTTACCCACTTCTGACATTGAACTTTTATTTAACTGTCACTTGTCTTTAGCACTGGTGCACTAACTGGGGACACTGAATATAGAAATCAAATCTATTTAACTCAAATCGAATCAAACATTGGTTTTTGAGGCGAGGGGAAAACCGGAGTGCTTGGGGAAAAACCTCTCAGAGCAGAATACAGAACCAAACTCAACCTACATATGACATAGAGTCTGGGAATCGAACCCGGGCCACATTGGTGGGAGGCCAGTGCTCTTACCACTGCGCGGCATCCCTGCACGACCCATGTAAGAATGTCATCATAGGCAATCAAGGAGATTTGTTCTGCCTACAGAAGTTTGATTGGATGCAGGTTGTTCAAATCCACTGGCTAAAAAGAAAAAAAGAAAACCTTTTTAATTTCAAAGGCATGTTTCTACAGATCTTCTGGCAAGTTTTAGTTGCAACTCTCGCAATATATAATCATTTTACTGATAGGGTCTCATTTTAAAGTACTCAAATGGCTTACTGAACAGATGCCACAGTTTTATATGTTCTCATACTCGTTTCAATAGTCTGGGAATTGAACCTGGGCCACATATTGGTGGAAGGCAATTGCTGTGCTATTCCTACTCCTGTTTTAATTAACAGGGAAATCTTTTTCATTATAAACTGTTGAATGGTGCCTTAATGCATTGGACAAGCTATTGAGTCTTTGTACTATTGTCAAAGTGTTTTAAGGTGCTAAAAAACTCCATTGAAACCAAACAAACTTTAAACTAACTGTGCAAACTCTTTCAGGATTGTTCTCTAATTGCAGGCCTTTTTCTATTCTCCAATGTCTTTCTAAAGTCCTTGAGAGGCTCTGTATAACTTCAGTCTGTCTGGGTTTCTCACTAAATTCAATATTTCCAATCATCACCAATATTGTTTCAGATTACTTCACTCTACTATTATAAACATGGCTGTTTTTGAACTTGTCAATACCATTTTTGAATGTTTTGAAAAAAATTAATTATGCTGTAGGCGTTTTTATAGACCTTATGAGGGCATTTGATAATGTTAACATGAGTCCTTATTGGCAAACTTTATATTTATTGTGGTATCTGTGAGGTTCCCTTAGCTTGGTTTGCAAATTACCGAATTAATGTGAACCGTTATCACTTTAATTTTCTTCAAAC
>NC_090893.1:11533001-11540501 GCF_036669925.1 Montipora capricornis
TTGTCTGATCTATAACTCTCTCTCTCTCTCTTTCTCTTGACGTGTTGCTGCCGGTAAGAACTAGAATGGTGAACGCATCCCTGTCTACGGGGCACTTCCTATATGAATGGAGGGAAGCTGTTGTGAACCCTTTACTGAAAAAAAGATGCAAAGGACTCTGGTCACAAAAACCTACGACCAGTGAGTAAACTGCAATTTGTTTCGAAGATTACTGAGAGAGCGGTTTTCAACCAGATTTATGTCCAGAATTACAATCGGCGTACAGAAGTGCACATGATACAGAGACGGCGCTGCTGAAAATTGCTAACGACATTCTACTAAATATGAATAGCCACACATGTGTCTTTGCTAGTTCTGCTGTACTTAAGTGCCGCATTTGACACGGTGGACCATAATATCCTTCTTCGCCGTCCAGAGGCCTCATTTGGCGTCACCGGCGATGCTCTCAAATAGTTCGACTCTTATTTTTCTGGTCGGACCCAACGCGTCATTATCGACGGGAAACTGTCTGAGAAACGTCATCTGTCGTTTGGTGTGCTACAGCGATCGTGTCGAGCTCGGTCCTCTTCTTTTTTCTGTTTATGCTATCAAGCTCTTTGAAGTAAAAGTCTCATCTGCCCCAAGCCCATGCATACGCTGACGACACCCAGTTATACCTCTCTTTCCAACCAGACAGTGCGGTCGGTGAGACGAAGGCCAGGTGTGCCATGGAGCAGTGTATAAGGGCCGTGAGAGCGTGGATGGTTGTTGATAAGTTCAAGCTTAACGAAGGAAAGATGGAGTTCATGCTAATTGGAACTCGCCAACAGCTCTCCAAAGTACGAACTGATAGTCTCTTAGTTGCCGGAACTGTCGTGTCGTCTGTAAGCGAAGCTAGAAATCTCGGTGTCTGGTTTGACTCTTAAGTTTCAGTTTCAAACACATATTAACAAGACATGTCAGTCAGTGTTTTACTATATCTACAATATAAGACGTATACGTAAATTTTTATCATTTGAAGTTGCCAAGACGTTAGTTCAAGCATTAGTCTTTTCCTGGGCTGTTCGAAGTGCGAATCCTTTTAAAATGTACCTTGATGATTCCGTTGTTTTTCTCCGTTAGGGTGGACAAGATGTACAACATGCTTAAAGAACAGACTGAGGTGATAAAGGAACTGAATCAAATGTATCAAGTGAAAGAAGACGGCGACAAGGAGGAGAAAAAGGAGGAACAGACAAAAACGCCTAGATTACAATTATTTGGATTCTAGCTTTTTGCTTGGAATGAAGGAGGGGAGGTGCAGCTCTGTCGTCAAATTATATCAGTGAACAACCAATGTGACGCAGCAGGGCACAACCATCAAATGCAAAACTCTCTCACCGCATTAGCTAACATATGGGGAAACTGACTGAGATGCTGAACTAAAGGATATCATAAACTTACAAAACAAGTTGAACAATGTGCCGCACACTTTTACGCCCAGAAGCGCAATCGCAGTAATTCGTGAAACTGCTAAATAATACGATGTGTTGTACCTAATGATAAATAAAACGCACACATATTATACCCATGTGAGCTTTGTTTCGGTTGCGAACAGGGCCTCCGCAGTCAAAAGATGAGGGATTAGGGAGAGCGGAGAAAGACTTCTAACCTGACTACTTATTAGCTAATTCAGAAAAATAGAGATGGGCGTGGTTCTAAGGAAAACGTTCAAGAAAATTGCCCCCAAAATTGGAACAACCGATATGAAAGGGTCTATGGCCTAATACCGTCAATTACGAAGACGTTTTAAAATCTTTGAAAGGAGGGCTAAAGTGTAGAGATCATGTTGTATTTAAAGACATTTATTATCCTTCTACGCTGGGAGAAGGGTGTGCTGTTTTAAAGTTGTTTTTTTTTTTGCGTGAAGGTTATGGAGTTTTTGTTGATATTTGTTTGAATTGCTTTTTATAAAAAGTGGAAGTTAATTGGTGCTACGAAATAAAGGGGTTTACTGTATATATCAGGCTGACATTCTTTTGGCGTACTGAAACTTGATTTGAAAATTGGAATAAGAGTCCCTCACGTAATTAAAGCTTTATTCATTTTTGCAACTCGTTCGTTACGATCTTACCGGTAAAAAAACGTGTCGATTGTTTAACTCCCCCTTGTCAATTTCACAGTTGTGTATCAAGATACTTGTCCTTTAGACGAAAGCGAGGCTTCAGTGAACACCACTACTCTTTTCTCAACTAGGTCATGTTAAAATGGAAAAGTGGTGAGGATAGCTTTCATTCAAAAACAGGGTAACTGAGCAAACAACTGTAAAATGATTTGTTCGCGGAACATCTCAAGGGTTTACGCTGGTTTTTTTTTTTTGGTCCTTTTCCACGGTCGTGTCGAGATCTTGCCTTGTCGGTTCAATCTAACGAATCGAAGCGAGTAAATGTTGTTGGTCTTTTACGTCAACTTCTGCGTTTATTTAGAACTTAAACTTCCGGCTCGGTTTCCTGAGCAAAACTGATTTTTTGTCTACTGCGCAAGCACTGTAAACACTAAGCCACAGCTTAAAAAAAGTTTGTTAAGTTATCGATAGCCGATCGATAATCAGATGTTCAGGATGCCCAATGGCTAGTTAAAGTTATAAACATGTCAATCAATGTTAGGTTAGTAATGAACATTAACCTTCTGTTTAGTTCACTATCAATCTTTATGCAGGTGACATTTGTTTGTGTTTGTCTTTATACAAAGGCCTTTGTTGCTATTGAAAAGCTGTTAATTAAGAAGAGTAGATTAGTTTGTAAGTAGTAGATAAAATATGAGCGGGAGATCTGTATGGGCGTTCACAATGGCGAGCCGATAGGCGAGCCATTGTAAACGTCCATACAGATCGGGCTCGAATATTTTATCCTGCTTGTGAAATGAATACATTAAATTGAATGCAAAGTATTGTTATTTTAATCAGTAGAGATCTGTATCAAAAGTTAATGAATACTAATTAGCTGAGCAGGAGTTTGTATCAAAAGTTAATTCTACTGTTTAATAATTCAGTTGATTTGTATTGGGGTTTTCAGTTGCGTACATGTGATCTGAATACTGTGCTGGGATTGGTTTGCACCCTCATGAATTATTAATGAATTGTACAATTAACATTATTGTTCCAGTTTGTTTTGCAGCGGTTTCAAATAACTTGTGTTTTCACTTTACGTTTTATTAAATCTAGAATTTATTCTTCCACAAGGGTCCAAGAACAATTTTGAAATTCTTGAAAGTCATAACTACTGTCAATATCTTAAGAAACATGTACATTTGTTTCCGTTTGACTCTATATGTCAACATCATGCAGTTTTAACGTAGCAACACTGTTAAAAGTATATACTTTGACATTTAACGTCCTTTTGAATTTTGACCTAAACATAACAGGCTATTGATTGTTTCAGTTTCAGTTTGTTTAAAGTTGGACAGTAATTACATTTGCTCTGTTTGTTTCTTGTATAAATACACCTCAACAAAGAATGATAATAGCCATCAAACTCATCCAAATCATATTTGGTAAATTTCCTGCACTTAAGTTTCCTGCACAAGAAGAAGCTTTAGCCAAGAGCTCCTGCTTTAGCAGTAAACACCTGCACATGTACGAATTGCGTACCTATTTTCTTATAAGCCAGACCTAAAATAAAAAGTTGGAAAGATCACCGCAGTCAGATTAGCATTTGCAAGCAAGAATGAAAAAATCCAGTGTTGAATGGGAGTCGAACTTAGTGCGATTCTGCTGCACTTGCTCAAGGCTGAACTTTTGTCAGCGTTGCTTGCAACTGATTATCTTTCAGTCAACTGGCATTGCATGTCCGTTCCATGGCCACAGTTTTTACCCACAAGTAGCCTGCGTCGGAGACAGACTAAACCGCTTGTATACGGACTGCATCTAGGTTTTGACCTAGGTTTCGAGTTAAATGTCCGGCTGCGCACAGGTTACGTACTCAGTGTGGGCATCATTAACCGGAAACACCCTCCTTGGTTCATTCACATTTTTGCGTTCGACATTTCAAATCTTGGGTATCCTGTGCATATGGAGCGCTTTAGCAGCTTCTGTTTTTTCAGCGCCATCTTGAAGTACGTCATACATGCATCACTTTCGCCCATAAATTCGCGATTATCCTGAATTGTTAATTTGCTTTGAATTCACTATTATCGTGAATTTTGGACACTATGTCCCAGGACTTGTGGTAGCAGAGAAAATAAGGAAATAAAAAATCATATCCGTGGATTGGATTTGAACCCGGTCGGGAGTTTCTACTCTACAGGTACCCCTTCTTTCCGCTTTGCCACTAAAGATCAAAAAACACATTTATTCAAGTCTACCATAGAATATCGCTGCTGAAGAGTAATGAGGCCTGAGCTAGATAAATAATTTAGGCCTAAGCTTTTGATTTTAATATGTTTAGCTTTGTCGTGAAGTTTGGAATGGTGATTTTATGAGTCAAAATTTGCACCGACACGCTGATTTTTGGCAAGGGACATTTCTTAGTGATGTTTAACAAAATCCAGATTTTCGCAAACGTCATCTCCTCTTTGCTCTAAACTTTCCATTTTTAGCCACATTCCAGTCTCACATACCGGCAATAATACTTTGGATAGACGTTCTTTCATGACATCTCGGCTCGTCTAGTGAGTTATCCCAACGAACGCACTTCATAATCAATGATTACTCCTAGATTTTGTCTCCTAAACTGATAAATGGTCAGGACTTCGTAAAATATGATTACCCCGATTGAAAAAAAGACATTACGATGCATATGACGTCTACAAAAGGCAATCACATATAACGTACCTCTCGATGGTCTCCCATCGAGATATCAACCCCACCCAACAGGGATTAACTTCAGTTTTATCACATGAGTCACAGTACTTCAGTACTTCGGGTCTATAATATTGTTTCTTTCCCTACTCTTCTCCTTTGTTTCCAAAGCGACTGTCGAACGCACTTGAATAATCTGAGATGACTACTAGTCCAAATTCTGCCTCTATCGAATACGATGTTCCCTGCGAAGCTCTGGGTACTGACATGTGTAAACCTTGAATATGAACGAAAGGATTTTTTTTACCCGTTGTTAACCGGAAATAAGTCTACCTCTTTTTGTTATTCACCGGAAATCATAATTCATTATCTAAATTCTGTCTCTATCCCGGACCTCGTTCCGCGTGGTACTAGGTGCAGGAAGCATGTAAATCTTAATTAGCAACTAGTGGGTTTCCCCTCAATAATATTTTTAGTCTTTCTTGTAACTACTCAAGTTTCTTTTTAACTTCCATTTCATGTCTTTTCCACAGTTCTGACCTAATTTCGGCCGTTATCAACCGGAAATTCCCAATCTGCTTTGTTAATTATCCGGAAATAATAATCTATTGTCTTAATTTTCCCTCTAATTCATGCCTCATCTCCCGTGGCTCACTGAGTACTTGCTGTAATAGAGTAAGAAGTACTATGTCTTCATAGCCTTGAAGATGTGATTCAATTTTTTCCCTCGTTCCTTTTTTTTTTTCCGGCTTCCTTCCTTGCAACTGCCTAAGTTACTTGTCTAACTGCGATTTATCTTTTCAAAACCCATTTGAAAAGTCAAGTAGACTATTGCACGACTTATAAAGCAAGGCGAAAATGTATTTTTTAACTTTCATAAATATTTTCAGTCAATTTTGACTGATCACGATCTTCTCTGATCCAACGCTGTGCAAGACTTATCGTCCACGGTTTTTGCAAAGGTTTTAAAACCTCAACTTCATCCATTTGATGTCCATTCCAAATCTGGCCGTAGTTAACCGGAAATAAATCTTATCTCTTTTGCATTGTTAACCGGAAATAGCTATATTCATTATCTAAATTATGCCTCTCTTTCAAACGCAACTCCTGTGGCTCACTGAGTAACTGCGTGTGTCGAATCCTAGATTTTTTGCTCACTTCTTTTGTTAACCGGAAGTAACCTAGCCTTTTTTTGTGTTGCTACCGGAAATAACAATTGACTATCTTAATTTTGGTTGGACTAGTTGCCCGCTCGCCGGTGGCACACGCGAGTTTACTTAAACGAGGAGAGACACGAGTTCATAACTGAACGAAGGGGGTTTTTTCCCTTCGTTCTAATTTGAATTCGTGTCGATCTGCCTAGGGGGGTGGGCCCTCCGCGCCCCCACCTTTTCATGCACCCACTTCACTCTCAGCCAAAAAATGGAGGTCGGACGTGCTGTGGTGAGCTCCGTGTCTTTTGGATTTCTAGTCCGTTGCAGGCCTTCTTTCGTTTTGTAGTGTTATTTACTGATTTGTCTTGGTCTTACTTTCTCTGTGGTCCTTTTTAGAGATAATTACATCACTTATTCCAGAGATTTTGGAGGAAATACTCGACAAGAAGCTGACTCCTTTGCAAAGTTCACTTAATTTCTTAAATGCACGACATGAGAGTCCACTCAAAACATTCAAGGAACAATATTTTAAAAGTAAGGAACTTTCTTCTGTGAACAGTGCTCTTAAAGCGGATATTTGCCCATGAAGAAGATTTGTTAGAGACAAACACGTGTGGCTGAACGACCCGGGAGCAATATGGCCGCCGCGAATGTCTCGAATTTTGGCTGAAAGGAAGATACTTCAGATCTGGTCTGCAAAGGTGCGCGCCTAGTCGGTGTGGAGATCACTGCTGCGGATATATCTATGAGTCATCTTTATTCGTACCCAAATCAAAAGAAGTACATTTACAAGGTTAGTGTTGATAAAACAAGAGGCCTATAAGAGCGTATCCGTGGGATGCACAAACAGTTAAAGTGGTACAATGATAAAAAAATCATTTCCTTTTTTTCTTCAGATTTTGAAAGCGTGTTCGCTTAACACTTAACTGGCAAATTTTGAGCTTTGAGTTTTATCCAAAGGCTGTTTATTTTGAGTGTAAGTTTTGGATTTCATGGTCCGCCATTACTAAAGTTCAAAACTGGCCGATTGGACCTCAAAGGGTTGGATCTAGAGAAAATGACGTCATTTACTCGCTAGCCTAAAATTTCAGCGTGTAAATGCAATTTATTATATATGCAAAACACGCGTTGAAAAGTCTGAAAGCCCGAAACTCCCGTGCCGCATATTAATTTGGCCGCGTACACACGCATTTATGAGAAAAACTAACGCAGAGAGATTTCGACGTTTCGATGACATCCTGTCATCATTATCAAGAAAGTGAAGTAAAAATTTTTGAACAAAATTTACATAAGTAAGTAGTCAAAAAACTAAACCAAAAACAATAGTCTATTGTTCTAAGCCAGTGAATCATCCAGTGACCTCACACAAAGGGTTTGACTTTGGGTTTTCCTTTGTGTGAGGTCACTGGATGATTCACTGGCTTAGAACAATAGACTATTGTTTTTGGTTTAGTTTTTTGACTACTTACTTATGTAAATTTTGTTCAAAAAATTTTTCTTCACTTTCTTGATAATGATGACAGGATGTCATCGAAACGTCGAAATCTCTCCGCGTTAGTTTTTCTCATAAATTTAATAACAAAAGTCAAT
>NC_090893.1:11548001-11555501 GCF_036669925.1 Montipora capricornis
TTGGCAGATGCAACTCAACCCAGAGAGCCTGATAAGCTTCCTTAGAGATTTTTTCAATAACTGTACATTTGAATCTTTGATTGACCAATGTACATGCCAACCCCTCCAGCTGAAAGAGGCATCGGCACTTACTCAAAGTTATAATTAGGTATGATGGGATTAAAATCCAAATCTCCTAGCTCATTTCTTATTCTAGTTCCTGTGATTCCGATTATATTAAAATGAAAATCAAGTTCTTCTAGTAAATGGGTTTTCTAAATTTCTAAAATTCTTCTAATATTGGTATGAAACAATGAAAGTCCATCGGTTGAATTAGACGAAAACTGAAATTGTCTTTTTGAATGAGAGAAACTATGGGGAGAAAAGTATCTACATCTGATAGCTGTGGTATAGGGATCAAAATCAGACCTTCTATCAGGAAAAATGTTTGGAGTAAATATATCCAATTTGTTAAAACTTGGTAAATGCTCAAGATATTTCTTGGTAGGGAGACTTGTCTTTAAACTATTATTAAACTGACCATGAGAAAAAATAATGTCACAGGAATAGTATTGAAGCTATCGCAAGAGAACGTTGTTTACCTTAGTTGATTGTGTTGCTACTTGACGAATACAAATGTATTTCCTTAGCCTGATGACTGCTCACGGGACATAAGATTATCTAGATCCCTTGAACTCTTGATTGCAATGGGTCGAGATCCCTCGTTTTCCCTCAGCCATACAATCGAATTTTTGGCCTAGCAAAATGCATAATTGCACCTCTCTTTGAATTTCTTTGCATCTGCAAGCAAGCAAGAGCAAGAACTCATTTTTGGAGATTTCAGCCACCGTGTTTACAAATAGTTGGTGTGTCAAATAATACAGTAACTATACCATTGCTGTTGTGATACAGTGTTGCACTGTCAATCTGTCTTGTGGTAATGTATTTGAATGTGTTGAAAGTGTCTCAGTGCAGTTTGAATATTAATTAGAATGGTAGGCAGCAATGCTTGCTTTCTCATTAATCTTCAAATTGCAGTTAGACATTTTAAGGTGGCTCAAGCCCCCCTTTTTTTACTGCTGAGGGAGGCAGAAAATTAGAAAATCAGTAGCACCTGGCAAATTTTGAGCTGAGATGGCAGCTTGGGAAGATGATACACTTAAACATTAGGCCAATGTCATAATTTAAAAGGCACCTTTTGATTTTTTCTTAATCAAGCATCAGCCAGTTTTTCTTGACATAAGAAAATTCTTATTATTCTCCAGAACCTTGGTTCTGTTCCCTTATTCATGTGCGGTATTTTAGTATTGCCTGTTCATCTGCACTTGATTCACTCAGATTCACTGGAGTCCCTTCTCAGTGCAAATTATGTTCCTCTAACTCTTCTGGATTTGATTCCTCATCATCACTGCCAATCATAATATTATTGTCATCTTCATTTTCCTCCTCATATACCACATTTCTATTCATTGCTAGTCAGTTCTCTGCCCTCTTTGAAAATTTCTCTCTATAACTTTGTTCGTTTGGCAAGAGGATGGTGGTGAGTCACTTGCTGAGAACTGCGAACTCTTTTTATTTTGCCACAGCCAAAGCAGGCTTTTGCAAAGCAAAGACTGACTCTCCTTACTTGTATACTGACTGTAGTTCTAAGGTGGTGTAGATCTTGCGAAAACAAGGCCCTTCCTTTTATTGTACGAAGGCCCTGCTGGCTAAGGAAACGAAGGGATCAGGGAACGTGACAAAAATAACAGGGTAATTGAAAGCAGCCAATTTTCCTGCTTCATATGTCTAGATCTCAGTAAAGCTATTGATACTGGAAACCATCATATTGTTTTAGCCAAGTTATATTCATATGGGATCTGTGGTATTTCCTATGATTGGTTTGTCTCTTACGTATCTAATACAATGGAGATATTGATCAATAAATATTATTATTTGCATCATCTCATGCCATGTCCCTCAAGGGTCTGCTCTTGGCTCACTTCTCTTCCTTTAATACATCAATGATTTTTTCTCCAATTGCTCTTTGCAGTCTGATGGTTTTATTTTTTGTAGATTCATCTTTGGATCTCTTGAAACAAACGTTAATTTAGAGTTGGAAAATATTCATAACTAGCTTTGTTGTAATAAATTATTGTTACATATTGGCAAAACAAACTTTGTTCTCTTTCAGGCCTCTCAAAAATTTGACTAAATACCTTGAATACCTTGGATACCTTGGAGTGCTCATTGACTCAAGGAGTACATTCACCAGTTTAAGTTAAAAAATCTCCAGAGGCGTAGGGATCTTTGCTTAAATTAGTCTCTTTGTTTCCCAAGATATTTTAATTCAGTTCTATTCTTTCTAATTTGCCCTTTTTAAAATTAATGGTACTTTAATTTGGGAAAATACCTATGAAGCCACGTTACATCCTATTATGGCTAGTGTTTCTGGCCAGTATAATGCACACTGTGATTGGCTAAGAGCAGCTAAAAGCTGGGGCATTTTTCTTCCGTAATGCCCAGGGCTGATCATGGATTATGCAAATTAGTCTTTTCTTCTTTAAAACCGTTCCAAGTCTATCATTACATCATACTAATTGTATTTAGACTTCCTCTTTTTTCTCTCCATTTTCTTATTTCAAGTGACCTTGTCTCTATGCTCTTTTGTTGTTGTTGTTGTTGTTGTTGTTGTTGTTGCTCTTGTGCTAGTCTGTCTTTTATCCTTATATTTGTGCGTCCCAGAATCGACTTTTTTTTATTATTCATAATCCTAGCTCTATTGTCTTTTTAGTTATTTTCTAGGGGACATTGTAACTTACTTAAGTTAACGCCATTCTTCCTTCGGAGGTAATTTACCTTTATTTAATTCACCTTTGATGCAACCATATTGCCCCTCGGTTATGTAAGATTTAAGTGGGGTTGGACTTAAAAAAGGACTTTTGCTGAAATTGTCCTTACAAGTTTGGCCAAGCTTTTGCGGTGATTGCCAGTTATGGCTTTTGCTGTGAACAGTTGTCTTTTATCCTTTGAAGCCTTTGCAGCGATTGTGACTTTTGAGCGATTACGGCCTTTGGCTGCATAGTAAATCCAAGTTGGCGAGTAATAAATATAAGGTATAATAATGTAATAATTTACGGTTGTATTTTTAGATATGAAAAGCCATAACAAAGACTACATGGATCCCCATCTGAAAATGAAGAGGAGTCGGTATGCAGAAAAGGAAAGTGACAGGTATCCCGGCGATTGAACTTATTTATTTTTCTATAGGCTGTGCTTTCCCGCGAAATGATATTTGCAGCACACAATAAATATTTTTCATCGTCAAGGATTCTTAGACCATGACTTCCTGGCATTTGATTTCTGCTGCACCGCGTCACTATTCTTCGTCATTATCTGTATACTGTGCTTTCGTAACATATGATATCTTCAGCACCGCATAATTGTTTTTTTGTCGCTAGGAAAGACTCTCCCTTCTCGCAATATTATTAGGTTCCGTCTGCATCGCAGAACTGTTATTCACCGTCAAGGATAGACTGTGCTCTCTTGTCATTTCATTTGGTCAGCATTGCAAAACTGTTCATTATCGTCAATGATATACTTTGCCTTTCCGGCTTGGTTAGTAAAGGATTTATTAAATGGGATAAAGCTCGAAAAAGTGATCTTTGATCTTGCGGGACCAAGCGAGAAATCCCGAGCGGGCGGAGCTTTGTTGCCCTCTAGGGTAGCCAATCACAGCGCGGGATTTGGTTCATCTTGCCGCTCACGGAGCTAGTCATATAATAATTATAGCAGCTTTTGCAGGTACCGGAGCACAAATTACGTAAAACAAAAGAAACAAAGACAGAAAACAAAATAACTCCAAATAAAGACTAATCCCAAGTGCCCAAAAACACAATGCTTTCCGGTACCTGCAGAAATACCCATAATTATTAAATTCTCAACCTCGGATAATGCATTTCGCGTGCTTTGATTGGTTCACTCAATCTCGGTTATCAGCTCATATACCTTAGTTTGACCTTATATGGTAAATGATTGCGCTAAGCGTTGCAAAACTAATTTTTTTTTCGCCGGAAAGCGAAGTTTCTTTTTGAATAAAGCCAAAAAAGAAAAGAAACTTTTTTGTGTGGAAAGTTTGGATCAATTCCGACGTTTAGAAGTACGCGAAAAGGCAAGAAATGTTTTTGTGATGAGCCTACATAGGTCTTACACAACATCGCATCTTTATCAAGTTTTCTCGATTTCGCTCTGATTTTCCCACTTTTTTCGCTCGTATTTCTTACTTCCAAATTTTTGGAGTTTAAGGAATTTAATAAATCAATTATTCCATTCGCGCTTGTTGGATATGAGACTGGTTATAGCCAACTCGGCGCTACGCGCCTCGTTGGCTATTTACCATCTCATATCCAACGCGCGCTCATGGGATAATTGTTAATTATACGGATTCCTTAGAGCCTCGAGATGATGCCTTTTGTTTGAAGCTGAATTTTAATATAACGAAATAAGGCTATTGCTAGTGTCGGATGGCCACATGGATAGATGCGCTATTCAAATATGAACGAGGGTATTTTTCCCTTGTTCGTATTTGCTTTGTGTCTCCTGGCGTGGGTATTGTCCCCTCCGCCCTCCTGGGGTTTTGCTTCTCTCAACCTAGTCCTTCACGCAGCCAAACTTTCTCATTAGGATGCAGGACTACGAATAATCTGCACAACTGAAAGCGATGAGCTCAAAGATTTTCTCTCCGTTGGCATGGTCTTCGTCGAAGTGCGGAACAGTGGGTGAGTAAAGCAGTACTCCATTTTGAGTGTTGGTCCTTCGTGAGAACAAAAGTGCAAACTTTAATTTTCCTTTGGATTTAAGCTACCTTACATCGGTCCACCTTTGATGCAAGCAAATTTGGGTATGTTAAGTCGGGTCAACTGTGCGTTGAACAAATTAACCGAATTTAGGTCATTCCTTTAAGAAGACAAAGTAAAGAAGAAAGGTTTCGTTCGCTCACGACAATGTTATATTTTTTATTCTTCCTTTGCCCATTCCTTTTTCTGTTTTGAATTGAAGTTCGCTGGGACTCTTCCAATTTTGTTTCCTTTATAAACAACCCGACGCCCTTATTTCATCGAGATATGAATCTTGGTTTTCAACAGGTTAAAATAGGCTGATATAATTTTTGTGGAATAAACAGAGTTGACATGTTTTAAAGTTATGAACGTTAGTTAACACGGTTCGATAATACGGCGTTCCATTTTATTAAGTAGTCGACGTACATTTACTTTGCAACTTTTTAAATCGTCAAATCTTCCTCTTTTCCATTTTGACGTATGTTTTTATCTTAATTTGAACAATACACGGGGTTTGAAAAAAAAAATTTTTTAAGTATTTCTAGTCAGTGCTGACAGTATGCAAAATAATTTTCCTTATTCGATTGTTGCACAATTCAATTCATTCCCAAAGAGAGTCAACATTACTTTGGATGGGATTCCTTATTACCTCTGGGAAAGGTTGAACCAATGAAAAAGCGTCTTGCTTTTTGACACGTTTGTGCTGAAATAACACTTTAAAGCAGGAGCGACGTATGATGATAGTTTAATCCACACCCATTAATGTATCCTCTTGCAGTTACAAGGCGTTCTGATGTTCAAACAGTGTAGGGACGAGTTGACTGTGGTTACAGGAATTGCTGTCGGAGGGAGAATTTGCTGTTTGAAATCAGTGAACCTGCATCATGGGAACCCACAGTTTATACGCACAACTCTTCGCCAGCTTTTAAACTTGTGATAAGCAGAACTGGTAGAAGTGAAGTACTTCAGTAAACACGTTCATGGCAGGATTGACTCCGGTAAGAATTTTAATTTTATAAGTTAACTTACGTATTTGTCCTCTAAAAAGAACAAGTTCAAACTTCTAAAAAATTCATGTTCTTCCTCGTTTGGAGCTGACCATGTTTTGGGATTTTGACGTCGCCGTTGTTTCTTTCAACCCGAAGTACATGAAAATATTTCAATATAATGAAAAAAATATATACATAAAGGAGTCATTTTCCATATACGGTTATGGTATTTTTGACTGTGTACTTTTAAACTATTTGACCGACAAAATATTGAAAGGTAACAATCTAAAGAAGTCGCTAATTAATATTTTATTGGTACAGAATACAAGCGCGTAGTTATAGGTGTCAGTAGAAGATTACTATCAGATTGCACTTCCCCTAATTGTTCCGCTGCTTTTCCTTTAAGGGGAATCTCCATTCCTACTACAATAATTATAAGCCGTGGAAAATACTGTTTTCAGTCAAACTTGTTTAATAAGTGTTTAAGCAACTAGGCGACACGATTGAAGCTACCTTGGCTCACCCATATGACACACTGTTCAAGTCCCTCATTCTTCCTTATGTACAGGCTTTCGCCCAAAAGTCTTAACGGCATTTGATAGCCAAAATCAGTTACTTTCGTCTGTGTTGTAGGCTTTATTACGTTTTCATATCGAGGAAGATTACAAAGAAAACTAAGATAACACGAAACACTGCTTATATTTTTTCGCGGCAATGAAACCCGTGTGATACATCATCGGTCACCACCATCAGGTGTTCGTTATCACGTGACCAAGCACCAGTTGTTGCACCATAAGGAAAATTCGTGTGCTAGACTAAGGTTACAAACATGAGTTAGTTACCAAGAAACCGTCCTTAACTATTCGCGTGGTTGGTGGGCAAGCTAAACAGGCGAGAAGCACATTTTTGCAATACTACTGCACTAAACCCACTGAAAGGCGATGACAATCTCTCAAATAAGCGCAAGTAGACAACGTTCATGCACCTCGCCAAAGAAGAAAGAAAAGGTCTTAGGGGTGATGGCAATGAGGAAAAAAACAACTTAGAGAAACAAGGCCACCAACAAGAAGGAAAAGTCGAAGAGAAACAACGACTAAGTGAAGTTTCTTGAAAAACAATTGATTATTGCTACGCTCTAACCATCAATAGACCTTTTTGCAGATACGGCGGCCATTTTGATTTCTATTGTTTCGAAAGACATTATGGGATGCTCAGGGGGCAAATTAGTGTGTATTTGCCCCCCGGGCATCCCATAATAGCTATCTGCAAAAAGGTCTATTCTGCTTCAGTGTTCTCAAATTGAATACCTCCCATATTTTCCTAAAGAGCACTCGAAAGGTTTTGGAAAACGGAAATAAAAAACCAGGCCAGTTTTGCCACCTATTCTCCCTCATTCTCTTAAGTTATCAACCTAATTTTTTGCTTTGTATCTTCCTTTAATAACACCCATTTAAGCTGTGTCAATTCATTCCGTCAAAAAGGCTTTGCCCTCTTCGCTATCTTTCTAATCAACTCGTAAACAGAAACAGTTAACGTACTTAATGGTAGCAAGTGTCGGGGAGGGCTTAACAAGTCTTTTTTAAGGTCTTTTCCCTCGCTTTTCAAGTAGGTATTCCATGGGAGAAAGAATGCCATTTAAAAAAAAAAACAGTAGCTGCCGTCGACAGCTGTGCTGCAGTAAACTGTCTACCGACAAAGAGAATGTGATGATCTCA
>NC_090893.1:11558001-11583001 GCF_036669925.1 Montipora capricornis
AATCAAATATGAAAGTGGCTCCTAAATGAGCTCCAGAGAATCTCGAGTAACTTTGCAGAGTTCATCTTAACCTGCTTACTTCTTTTTCTTTCAATTCTTACATCTTGCTCTTTCTTCATGAAAGTCGTAAACTGATTAAGATGCAACTCTGCAAGGATATGAAATTTTCTCTGGAGTAAATTTAGAGCTACAAATCAAATATGAAAGTGGCTCCTAAATGGGCTCCAGAGAATCTCGAGTAACTTTGCAGAGTTCATCTTAACCTGCGTACTTCTTTTTCTTTCAATTCTTACATCTTGCTCTTTCTTCATGAAAGTCGTAAACTGATTAAGATGCAACTCTGCAAGGATATGAAATTTTCTCTGGAGTAAATTTAGAGCTACAAATCAAATATGAAAGTGGCTCCTAAATGGGCTCCAGAGAATCTCGAGTAACTTTGCAGTGTTCATCTTAACCTGCTTACTTCTTTTTCTTTCTTCATGAAAGTCGTAAACTGATTAAGATGCAACTCTGCAAGGATATAAAATTTTCTCTGGAGTAAATTTAGAGCTACAAATCAAATATGAAAGTGGCTCCTAAATGGGCTCCAGAGAATCTCGAGTAACTTTGCAGAGTTCATCTTAACCTGCTTACTTCTTTTTCTTTCAAATATACAATCAATACCTTTTAACAGTAACACTTAAGTCTCTTTAAGACAATACGTTTTTAATTTTAGAGTAAAAACATTTTGTAAGATTTTTAATAGTTTCCAATGTATTACAATGCTACAAACTTGTACCATATTATTGAAGAATACAATAAAACATTTACTGTTTACTTCATGTTGTGTCATTTAATTACCCAAAAAACACTTAGTAGAACTACACAAAACAAATCCATCAAACTAACAAAAATAAAACCCAAAACCTAAATTCAGACTTATATATTTATATATACAAAAAAATTTACAATCAAACCACAAAATAGCTCTTTTCTCAGAAGAACAGATTACATACACTTCAAGGACATCTGCATTAGTTACAACGTGTTCCAGCCCTCCTATATTTTGATTCTTGAAACAGAACAAAGCTCACATTTACTTTACAACACTGTGGCCAGAGATCATAATGACTAATAAATATTCATGAAAGAAGAAAAAGTCCAGAAAATTCAGGTTCGACTATACAATATTCCTCTACAAACAAATCAAAACCTCTATACAAAAAAAAATTCTTCAATTCACCTGAAAAACAACAAAAAAAAATGTCCTTCAAAACCAAAGAAAATACTAAATGAACTTTGCTCAGCACATATCAACATAAACAAACATATCCAATAATACAATAAAAAAAATTCCACTAAAAACTCACATAATTCCAAAAGTATATACATAATTTGTAATCACAAAACAATACATAAATCAAAGTTAAAAAAAAAAGCAATCCTAACAAACAAAACTTTCTATAAAACAGACAACATCCTACAAAAACCCTTCCGTTATTCCATTAACTATATAAAACGTTTCACAAACTACAGACCAAGATATCACGACCTTCACAAAAAAAAATACCAATTTAACAAGACGAAAAAGTTTCACAAGCTAGATAACAACAACAAACACGAGAATATCAATACATACAAATGAATACTATAGGACTGAAAACACAAACAAAGAATTTTAAGACTTCAAACAAAACTACATTAAAAAAAATTCACAATTACTTCACCCAAATACATCATCTTTCTTCTCCTACCTTGTGTGAACTCCAGCATCTCATCAAAGCAGACAATAAAACCTTCCCCACAAAAGCATATGCAAAGAATCCATTTCCACCTATACATACGACTTCAAAACAAAACAACAACTGCTCCCACATTACCAAATCAAAACACTGAATTTTCTTTAAATCTACACATTTCAAAAACGAGAACCCCGTGACTTATTATATTTCACAACGAAAATTTCCTTCCAGTGGCAAACCACACAAAATAAATTACCAACGAGTACACAACCATGAAAGGCAACAAACATTTCAATACTACTTAAATAAAATTTACAACAATCAAAAAATAACAAGAGCACAGAATAAAACTGAGCTACTTACTCGAAGATAAAAATCACTAACCCTAAAATAAAAATGAATTAAGAAACACCTTTACTTTCAACATAACTGCAACTCACTCTTAGAACATTTTTCAAACTTTGGTACATCAACAACAAGTTAAACACAAATTCAACTATCGTCCCAGACACTGAATAAGAAGCTTATTAATATCTTCCAATTGTTCTGTTACATTATGTTTCAAAGAACGATAATCACTCTCCATGCTCTTCTGGGCAATAACTACACATAGTAAAGGAAAAGACTTTCACCAAAGAAAATATTCAAATTTCCCATACACAACACAATAATTCTCCCCTGAAAAAAAAGTTCCTTTCTCCAAACCAAAATAAGAAAATACTCTCATAATTTACATCACTGAAACAACTATATAACAACCCATCCAAAATAAAAAGATACATTCCTTCATAACGAAATTATTCTGCTCATGATGCTGCCACTTCCGTTCCAAATTACCAAGCTACAAAAAAAAAAAAATGTGCCAGTCTTCTCAAAGCAAACCCCATAGTATTCCACCAATAACACTTAACAAAGAAATCCTCCATCAATACAGCAAGTGAAGAACATTGCAAACAATTCGTTTATCTAAATTAAAAAAAAAAGCTAACCTGTGAATGAGTCTCATTTTCCATCAATTTGCTCCTTGAAGCATCATAAAGTGTAGACAGTTGTTGAACATCTTCACCAACAAAGAAAACAAAATGTCAAAACAAGCAAAAAAAAAAACCAATATAAAAACAGAAACAAACAAAATACTTACGCTGCTTAAAAGTATCCTTCCTCCTGGACAACACCTTCTTTTCATCATACAAACGCTGCCACAATAGAAAAAAACAAATCAAACACAATTAAAAACTACAAAAAACGACGAATGGCAAACATTATAAAGAAAAATGTAAAGAAACACAAACAACCTTAATTGTCACAAGTACAATACAGTAGAAGTTTACAATTAACATATCAAATTTAGTACAAGATCACCAAAACAGCTAAAGCAACAACGGGGCCATTGTCTCTTTTAAAATCAATAAAACAGGCGTTATACAACATTTATACTCTTATACAAGACAAACAACTCAGACACAATTACATATAATACATGCTACACAGTACAAACTAGACTTTCAATTTTGTCTTATATGAAAATACATTTAATTTCTTTCTTAAATTTGGACACTGTAAGACACTTAAAATTTGGACTATACAAAACCACAATAATATTTAAAGCTAAAAACCTTATATCAAACTTCCCATTGTTACATTTGGAAAACTATAGAAACTTTCAAACACAATCTTCCATGGCTTCAATTCACAGACTCAGGTGCATATGTGACTAGAATTTGTTCCTTCTCTACTTTCCACCAAGAGGTTTTTCTCCAGGAACTCCAGTTTTCCCCTCCCCTCAAAAACCAACATTTCACTTAATTTCCATCAACAATTGTTAATTTCAGTTTACAGTGTCCCCAATTAGTGCTCCAATGCTAGAACGACTACACACTTAAGTTCCTTTTCTTTGAAATTATAACACAGATTACCTCACGTACACAAATAAAGGGAAAACAATTCAATTATACCAGTGAACACCACAAAAAAAAAAAAAGAAACTTACATCCTTCTTCTCTTCAGATTGCTCCTTCAAAGTATCCAAATCATTGTAAACCTCAAGCTCCTGAAAAATGCAAAAAAAACCCATACATTACAGAGTGCAAAAAAAAACACACCATACATGTACATGTTGGAGTTGATATTTTTCCTTGGTTAAAACTTTTTCAACCTCGCTGCTTTCTACTTTCCTTTGCTCAGGGTATGGCAATGTCTATAAGACAAATGAAACTAAAAAAAAAAACTACATCTGTTCCTCTAAAAAGTTTTTAACCAACGAAAAATCTGAACTAAAATAAGTATGTAAGCATTATATTACCAAATAAAAGGTTTCAACAACAACAACCCTTTATACCTGAGTCATGGTGTTAATTCTCTCTTTCAGAGTTTCCAGTTCTGTTAGGATTTTTGTTTCAAGCTGCACAAAACAAACAATACAGTAAGGCAATATCACACATGTTTTTCATGCTGACTGAGCTTGCGAAAAAAAGGTTAAGTCCACTTATGAGCCAAGTGGCAAATTAGCCTGAGGCTAATCCTGGTTTCTGTAGCATGAAGCGACTAGGAGTATTTCTCGCCCCCTCCTCTTCCCTTCCCTTCCTGGATGAGATACCAGTCCATCACAGGATTACCCACAGCATGAGAGTTGAGTGTCTTGCCCAAGAACACAACACGATGTCCCAGGCCAGAGCCCAAATCCTGACCACTCGATATGGAGTTGAGTGCACTAACTATGAGGCCACAGATGAGCTTGCAACACAAGCAAAAAATTAAGTTTTTGTGCCCTAATAATAATAATAGCGATTTAGTAACCATATTTTCACCAGGTGACTCTTCATCCATTAAAATCTAACTGAAATGTGTGTGGCCATTAGTGCAGCAACTTCCCCACCCTCGGTCAGTAAGAAATGCTCTATTTCCTTTGTTAGACATATTGTTGTCAAGTCATTTTCTTTGCTTTCTTTAAAAGCTAAGATTTTTGCCCTGTAATCCCATTTCTTACAATTTTGATCACAGTTTGCCATGATCATAATAAAGTGTGTTGCATTGTTGTGTAGCTGAAAAATGGCATTCAAAGACCTTCTACACACACACACAAAAAAAAATGACAACCCTGACCTGTTCAACCTTTTCAAGATCAGCCTGAACTCGAGAATGCTCTAAAAAATATTATAAAAGAGCAAAAAGAAAGTATGTCAACATTATGGGTTGCACAACAGAAAATTTCCTTTTCTCAACAATTCCAAAACAGACATGCATGAAACAGAGTACAATTAATTAACAAGAACCTAATTGTTCCAGATTATCAAAAACATAGAGCATCAAGTTTGTGGAACAATATTACATGTGGCTAAATGAAATTTACTTTTATTAGGCAAAGTTAAAATCAAGGCATTGCTGGCCAGCAGTGTTACAACCTAAAGCATGCTACAGGGCCGTTTACTAGCTCAACATTGCAGTTCAGCTGTGCTTTTTGGATCATCTTTCTGCTCCCACCCACCTTTCACCACCCACCTCCCCCTCTGGCAGAGATGGACTGTGGCAGCCTTACAATGTCACCCCCTCTGTTACGTGTGGACACACACGTCCATCACGACTCGTTCAGGCGCCTTCAACCCCAAGCTCTTCTTGCCAATGAGTTTAATTATCCTTGTGTGCACCTCTGAGCGAAAAAACACTTAAAGATCCTACCTAAATCTAAACTGGCAGCAGTGGATTGAGACTTGTGCATTTCAGTTTCCTTAAAGTTTAAATCATCCTAAAAAAAAAAGGCAACACTTCCACTGTACAGCTTTAAATACACTAAAATGGAATTAAAAGAATTAGCAACTGCAGAAGCACTTATTTCCCATTTGAGAGACCTCAGGCCCCAGTTGTTGGGAGGATGGATAGTGCTATCCATTGTATAGTGCAATTAGTTCCACTAGTACACATCCACTGGATAGTTATTTATCCGACAGATAGCACTATCCATTGTTTGAACAACTGGAGCCAGGTCGGTAAATACACTATGATTTCCTGCGCCTGTGTACTGTAGAAAGAAACTATGGTGTTACAGTTGTGTAGCACAAAAAAGCATGTTTGTGTTGATTTCCCACTTTTTTCCCCCACTGTTTTTTATCAACGTGACAAGTGCCTGTCTCCCAACTGTGTGAGGGGTACATGCATATCGCTGGATTGCAAAGATTTGCCAGTCATGGGAGCAAGCTGCAATAGGTGGAAGCTCCTGGATGTCTCACGAATGCACTCCTCAACTAGACACACAGTTTTTAACAAATATAATGCTAGTAACCGAAATTACAAGGTCGATTCTTAACACCATCCCCCCTCAATTATCCACAAAAAAAAGTCCACTCTAGAAACTTTTAAGTTATTAAATACATACAGCACAAACATAAGCCCAATAACATAAATTATGATTAACTTTAGTGTTTTTTTTTCTCCTCACAAACAAAAATATACAACTAACTTGGCTTACATCTGTTAGTTACAATTTTTATCACCTTCAATTTCCGAAGCTCTGCAGGGCTTGGTATGTGTTTGGATCGTACCATGCCCTAAAACAACAGTACAAACATTAATCACTCAATTTTAGAGGAATACAAATACCACAATATTATTACTTATCAATTACTGATGAAGAAGTTCTGATACGATTCAACCATTTCACAAAAGCAGGATGAGAAACATTTAAAATGACAGACATTGTTCTACATGCACGTAATTCTTCATTATCAGTATGACCTCAATGAGAAAAAGAAACGTACAGTGGACAAGGACAAAAAACCAGAAACTTTGCAGATCTCAAAATATTAACTGATGGACCTTTCCCTATCTAACAATAATATTAACCTTGTGTCTGAGTTGCAGAGAGCATTCTTCATTTCGGTGGGAAAGTGGCTGTCAATAATGGACAACTCAAGAACATGCTAGTAGAGTAGCTCATAGACTGCAAAACTTACTCAAAAACAAGGCAAAAGTCAACCTACTCTGCTGATGTGCTCTAAAATGTTGACAATAGTACTTTCAAGTTGTTGTTTTCTTGTCTGCAGAAAAGAGAAGGAAATGCAAAAGTCCAAAGAAATGTAGGGAAAATACAGGGGCAGTTTTCCTGGGCTGAATGAATTAAATTAGTTATTTATTGAAAGATGTGAACAACAGCATCAAACATGGTACAGTTTTTATCATACAATGTTGCAAAGGAATCAGCGAATGATTACAGGTAAGTGTTGTCTTTAGAGATCAATAATAAACACTTTTTAATGACTGGTCGCTCAGGAAACAGTTCATTTTGTTTCCCAAGAATCTCAATGTTTCCCCGAGGCACAGCCAAGGAAAACAAAATGAACAATTTCCCGAGGGACCAGTCATTAAGGGATTTGTTACATAGCACAAAAAGAAAAACGTGCAACACAATGGCAGTCGTCCGTCAATATTTGCAGGTAAAAGTGCACTGTCACTTTCTGACATCATAGATTTTGACTGTTGCTCGCTCAGCGACTTTTGGCGGGAAACAGTTTTATTGTTAGATGTCATGTGACCTCAAAGTAACCAATGAGAGTGCATGCTGCTGGGGGAAAAAACTCAGCTATATATTAACAATAATATTAATACAGTCGTAGAGGAGCATTGGCCAAGTATGAAAAACTAAAAATGCAGACACACCTGTTCATTTGCTTTAACCTCCTCAAAGGTATCAAGAAAATCTAAGTAAAAAGATGAAAAAATTAGCATTCCCAAAAATGTATACTTAAAGTAATGACACCTGTCTCTACAGGAAGGACTAATTATTATTGTGCCTTTGTAATTGAAATTATTTCAATATTATTACAATGCCACAACATCACAATTCAAGTAATCCCCTTTATAACCACACTTCATGAGAGATCATAAATACATACATACATACATACATACATACATACATACATACATACATACATACATACATACATACATACATACATACATACATACATACATACATACATACATACATACATACATACATACATACATACATACATACATACATACATACATACATACATACATACATACATACATACATACATACATACATACATACATACATACATACATACATACATACATACATACATACATACATACATACATACATACATACATACATACATACATACATCCATAATACATACATACATACATACATACATACATACATACATACATACATACATACATAACTTTATTTAGTAAAGCAGGTCAAGAGGGAAAAAAAACAACTTTACAGTTGATGTGGACCTACTGTAATAAAATTAACAATACATACATATGGTAGTGATTATACTTTAGATAAATAAGATAAACAATCGCTAAAAATAAATGAAGCATAAAATATGTATTAATAATAATAAAAATCGGCATGCTTATTATAAACTACTGAGCTGTCTTTTTCAAAAGTGATATTCATAACAGTATGTTTTAACTTCTCCAGTCCATTTTTAAAGCCTGTTTGATTAGAAAAAGATCTTACACTATCAGACAGGGAATTCCAGGCGATTGCAGCCCTGTGTACAAAGGAATTACGACCAAGCTCAGTGTTTGGTCTATTAACTAAAATATTTAAAGATTTCCTAAGATTATAGCTCTTACAGGTCCTAACAACTAATGAATTTATTTCCTCTAAACCTAAATTATAAAAAGCCTTATGAGTAATCATTAAAATACGAAATTTATAAAAATATTCAAGAGGCATCCACCCCGCTCTTGCTAAAATATCTTCATCAGTCATGCCCTTTGGCAACTTATGAATTAGTCTAGCAGCTCTAATATGTATCAATTCTAATTCTTTAAATTTGGAGCCAGAGCCCCAAACCACAACCCCATAGAGGACACTTGAGATTACAGTCTTAACGTACAGAGTTTCTACCATAGATTTTCAACTCAATAAACTGACGCAAAAGCAAACAACAACCACTGCTAGTTATTGCTATACTGTAGAACTTCCCCACATCATACGACTTTGGAACAACAAAAAAGATGGCCTACCGTCCATTGTTTCTTCTCTTTTTTTCAATTCCTTGTACTTGATATTTCGTTCTCCTAGAAAAAAATTCAGTCAATGACATAATATTACCCAACTCACTGAACTAAACAAACAACATAATACAGTATATAAGCTGTCGGTCAAATCCGTTTTCAGCTTGTATCCGTTTTCACCTAGGATAAATTGGTGATCCTCATTTTACCGAAAGGTTGAATATTAAAGCAGCTATCAATCCTCCAAAAAGGAGTGAAAACACCTCATAGTATACCCATATGCCGAAAATCGTGTTAACAACATATGGAAATATTAAAAATTTTGTTTACAAGTAAAACCACTCACATTCACCCTTAAAGAAAAAACTGTGTTGGCTGTTTGAACCATTCAAACAATAAATTATTCATCTCAGAGAGCTGCCTGACACCAAGTACAATGTAATACTTTACAAGAACAATCCATACTATGACACCAATACATCCTTTCAAAGACCCACACTTAATGGATGTTTCAATCTCCAAATAGTTACTCCAAAACAAAAAATATGAAACCTTGGTGCTCCTCCAAATCCATGTCCAGTTGCTGAATTTCACCATTCACCGTTTCAATCTTCTCTCGAAGTTCAGCAGTCCTATGCATGAAATGATTGTTAAAAGACCTCTGACCTTACTTTTAGTCAAAACCCAAATATAACCTGAGCCTTCAAGCCAATACATTTGAGACAAAATTAGGGCCCCACTTCATGTACATGTATACTTCCTCCTTTCTTTTCTCAGCAGGGACAACAAGGTATTAACACATTGCACATAAAAGTGGCTGTAAAGCATGGGGATTGACACAATAATAGTACATTCACATTACCTGTGTGTTAATGCGCTTCAGAATACATTATTTCCAAAAAAAGACTTCCAAAAACAAGCAATAGATTACAAGACAAAGACATAGTTACATGTACATACTTTCGCTCCATACTTGCAATCTCCTGGTTATCTTCCTTCACCTGCAAGTATTGAACAACAAAACAAAAACAAACAATTTGTAGACTGTCCATAACAACATTTTAATTTAAAGACAATGTATGTCAAAGAAACCTCAGAGGGGATTAAATTACACAAGAGGTATCAAAATGGGAAAAGTGAGAAGCCACAAAGAACACCATGATAACATTACTGCATCCCACCAAACTGATGAGAAAGAAGCACAAGTGGCCATCGCTTCCAAGCTCAGCTTACCTTCATTCCTTAATAATGATAATAATAATAATAATCATAGTTTTATTGAAACACATTTTCGCATTTAAAAATGAATTACAAAGTGTATTTACAGTTTAAAAAAAAAACATTAAAAACCATATTGAATATAAAGATTATATAACAATGTAGATTCTAAATATAGGGTTCTCTGGGTATGATTTCTCATCGGACGTCCACGTGTGCTCACCCTCGTCATTGTCAGGTGCTTTGAGAGAGGGCCCTTCCCTTCCATTTTCTTTAAAGTTTTAATACAAAGATCATTATGGCATACGTTCAGCCTTGGGCAGTCAGCAAGTTCACATGCCCTGCTGTAGGTTTAATACCAAAAGCTCGATTCTTTTGAGCTGTTCAGACAAATAAAAAGGAAGAGCCAGACTACGCAAGGCTATATTCCAAAATAGAGCATATCAAAGACACATAAATTGAGACTAGATCAGCTGCTGGGACACCGCCCCGATGTAAAGCACGTAGGATATGCAAGCGTTTGGATGCCTTAGCAACTACTGATGCAATGTGTTCATTCCACTTTAAGTCATTCTGAACAATAAGCCCCAGGACCTTGTGTGAGGTTACCACTTCTAACGGTTGACCATCAATTGTTAAGCGGGCTAACTGGGGTTTTTCCTTAAAGAAACACAAATAGTACAGTACAGGGTACAGATACCTGTTTTAGAAGCCTCTCTCTTTCTTCTGCTGGAGTTCCTTTGTTTTCCTTCTCCATCTCATCAATCAAACTCTGTTTCTTCTCTCCAAGTTCATTCAGTTTTTCATACAAGGTCACTAAAAAATGCAATGAACAGTATAACTTTCGCTAGCCAGTATTAAAGGAAAGGCCACGACACCACAGAATAAAGGAAAGCATTATTTTGCGCTTAACAAGCAGGTTTGAGCCACCTATGAAGAAAGAGCCTTTCCAGAAAAGGCTACACAAGCAACTACAGTAACATTAAATGAACTTGAGGTGACTAACTTAAATGCTCACATCCACTACAAAACAAAGAACACACTGACACAATACAAGTATTGAAAATTGCATAGCATTGCATCTGATTCAATAATTTATTGACACCTGAGGACTATAATTATTAGTCCTTAATTTCACAATTCTCCTTATTAATTTCAAAAAATGGAACAAAGAAGAACTCAGAGACATGTTTGCAACTGGATGAAATTAAATTACCTTTCTCACAACATGAAAAACAAAAAAAGCACCTTCAGTGGACTAAACATGTTAATGTTGACATGTTAATTTCCACTTGCGTCTCAAATGATGTCCATAGTGTACATTTGAGCAGAAACATTTCCTACCCATTTCTACATGTAGCACGGGGAAAATGTAACAATTAGCATTCTTGAGCGATGGTTAATTACAGGACCAGGATGAAAAACACTTTGTAGTGAACTAATTTCTGGATTCCCAGATGAGAGAAATGTTGAAATTGGAGAGAAAAGCATGGAAACACTTTGTGAAATTTAGCGACATTGTTACTCATCTAATTACATGTACATACAAGTGCATTTCGAAACATACAACAGTTACTGTATTATCTGCACTTTTCAGCATGGACCAAAATAATGTTTCCTACCTGCTTCTTGTTTGATGGCAGAGCTAGACACTTCCTGTTGACAACAACACAAACCTGACTTATGATGCCAAAAGGAATGCTTAAGTTAATGGAGATTAATTAAACAACATTACCCGACATACCCAGGTTTGTGGATTCAAAACTTGAAATTAATGTTCTATGGTGCTCACTGCAGTGGCCCACAAAAAAAAAAAGAAAAATGGAGAGGAAAAAAAACAAAGAGAGACTTTCCTCTTAGACACAAGAGACTAAGTACTGAAAATGCAAAGGGAGGAAAACTGGGCAACAATCCACACCCTCAGGACTATTGAATTCCTGCAATTTACGTGATGAATTCTACTCTAGTTTGGAGTTTTTTCCCAACTTCCTAACATGAAGAATTCTATACCTTTTACTTGAACAATGACAACAAACTCCACCATTGATATTCAAAATGACAAAAGAATATATAGCACAGAATATTGCAAAAAACAGAAACAAAACAAAAATACCTCTTCAAGATTTTGAATGCGTGTTGTTAGTGCATCTAACTCTTGTTGCTTTTGTTCAAGCTCCTGTGGCACAAAGAAAAAACAGAATATTTATATTCTATTTTACTTAAAGCACACACTACAGAAACCTTATTCAAGGTTCACAGTAGGCAGAGAAAATTAATTAACAAATAGAGTGATATAAAATAAATATTGTCACTCAGTAATTTTAAAAAATAACAGACATTTCAGGTAAGAACCCTTTCTCAGTGTGAAGGAAACTGATGAAATATGTAATCAGAAGGAAGCATGCAGATGAATGGTAGTGCGCGCATGCATCAACTCACATTTAAACAAAGTTCAAATTGATGTTAACTCCTGTACAGTTCCCAGCTGGAAAAATAACTTCATTTCACATAGAAATTTTTTTTAACAAATTAATGTAGGGGAAATGTGATCTCAACCCTTTGATGCCTAAACCGGTCAGACTTCATTTTTAATAGTATTTTACTCTGCTTAACGCCAGAAAATTCTACTTGTCAAAGGGGAACCCCCAGGAGTCAATGGGTTAAAGAGAATTTAAGTACACACTGTAGGCCAAGTAATAAAAGCCGAGTTATGTCTCAGAGGCATATACATAGCAAGATACATGTACATGAAAGACAACTTGAAGAGTAAAGTCAAAAGGGAACACTGAGTTTTGTTTTCGTCGGTCGTTTTCAAGACTGAGAGAGACTATCAGATCAGACAACGACTACAACAGATTTAATCAGTCCAGTTGAGACATTTACCATGAGTACATGAACAGACAGTAACCAGTAGCTACAACTTCGATTCAATAACAACAACAACGTTAACAAGAACATCTCACTTAAACTTGAGCTTGCTCGCTCAAATCCGAAACTTTGGACAAAAACAAGTCTTACGTAAACAGGCTATTAATAGTGAACTCGTGACCATTAACTTAATTATAGAAATTGACAAGTTCATTTCTAGAACAAGTCAGGGTCAAACTTCTTTGGTGGCCTGATTACGCGTCCATATCTTGACCTTGTTTCTTTCACCGAGGGTGGTTGAGGGGTGCTCACACTTGTCTGTTTCAGTTTTCTTGATACGGGGGGGGGGGGGGGGGGGGTGCAGGTCTGGTGAAGATTTTTTCTTCACTTCAGCATTAGGTGAAATAACAGGAGGGGACTCGGTCAGGTCCGGCGCATTGTGTGCACTCACACTCTCATCTTTCCTGATGTCGGGCAAAGATTCTTGCAACTCTTCCTTTGTCTGACCCAACTGCTTGCGGTTTCGCCTGTAGACTTTACCATTAGCTTCAACCCTATAGCTGCGAGGTGCAATTTTACTAAATACAACTGCTTGTGACCACTGAGTTTAACCAGGGAGTCTCATACGCACTATATATGTCCCCAGGCTTAAGTTCTGAAAGCTGCTTAGCATAATGGTTGAAGTACTTTGCTTGCTTAACACAATCCTTTTTGAGAAGATCCCTCACTGATTTGTTACACTTGAGTAGAGATTCCAAGAAGGGAAGCAGTGTCTTGGTTCAGCAACCAAAAAGATGTAGACTTGGTGACATGCCCATTGCGGCAGCAGGGGTGTTGCGGTGATCCAATAAACCTAGATACGGATCAGACTTGGACAGAAAAGCTTTCTTTATTATCGACTCGCATGTTTTAAAGGCACTTTCAGTCACCTGGTTAGCTTGCGGGTAACGTGGTGAGGTAGTGCAAATTCTTCAAAACTCTGAAGACGAATACTGTGGACCAGCATCAGGCACTCCATGGCGTGCAAAATGCATCTTTAGTTAACAAATCACAGTTTGTGCAGAAGTATCAGAGAGATGATCCAACTCAATGAAGTTGCTGTAATAATCTACAAAGACAAGGTAATTACGGTTCTCGGAAGTAAACAAGTCGGTCGCAACTCGCTGCCAATGTCTATAAGGGACCGGGTGAGGTTGAAGAGGTTCAGTAGCTTGTTTTGGCTTGACATTCTGGCATATAGAACACTTATCAATCAGCTCCTTGAGCTGTACAGACATTCCTGGCCAGAAGAAAACTTTTCTTGCCCTTTAAAGACACGCTTGGAGTCCTTGATGAGACTTACGAGTTTCCTTCAACATTGAGCGGTGGAGACTCTCTGGGACAACGATCTTTGTTCCTTTAAAGACAATGCCATTATGGAGTGTCATCTCTTCTCTGTATTTGAAAAATGGTTGTGGTCTAGTGGGTACCATGGCAGTTGTTGTTGGCCAACTGGCGCGTATGACCTTAGACAACACTTGTAGAGATTCATCTTTGCCTGTTTCCACTTGAAACTTCACAAGTGTTGAGGCATATATTGGCAGATCCTCAACAGAATTAACAGTTTGTAGAAGGGTGAAGTGTTTGGGTCTTTGAACTACTGGGTAAGGCACAAGAAAGAGCATCGGCAATGTGCATCTCTTTGCCAGGCTTGTAGACGAATGTCAAGTTGTATTTTTGCAACTGGAGAATCATTCACTGTAGTCTTTTTGAGGCTGTGTTGATAGGCTTCCTCTGGATTGCAATCAATGGCTTGTGATCTGTTTCCAAAGTGACATGTTTGCTATAAATGTACTGTTCAAAGCGCTCGCAGGAGACCACAATAGCAAGGAGTTCCTTCTTGATCTGTGTCTAATTTTGCTCTGTGGGAGTTAGAGCTCTATTCGTGTAGTGTATTGGCTGTCCATCTTGAAGGAGCATCGCACCGATTCCGTACTGAGAGGCATCGCACTGTATAGTAACATTCTTACTCACGTCAAAGTACTGCAAACATGGAGCTTTAGTAACAAGTTCCTTAATATTGCTAAAGGACTCTTCTTGAGGTTGTTGCCAGCAACTTTTCTCCTGCTGTCTCAGGGCCTGAGAAATTATTATTTTACTGTAGGCAGATGTTGGTTGAATTTCGCTAGATACTGGACCATTCCTAAGAAGGCTCTAACCTCTGCAAGGTTCGTAGGTGCTGCATAGTCAGCTATCGCTTGTACCTTAAATGAGTCAGGCAGTAGACCTTGCGCTATAAGGAGGTGTCCTATGAAAGGAACTTGTACCTGTTGCAGTCTCAACTTCTCGTTGTTGAGAATGAGGTTTCTTTCTCTTGCTCCTATAAAAGGAATGCTTTGAGATTCTGATGGTGGTTAGCCAATGCTGCTTCAAGGGTATTTCCAAAACCACAGACTAAGAAGTCATCAGCGATAACTTCTACACTGACCAGTCCTTCAACTAGCTCATGCATTCGTTGTTGCCCTAATTCAGGTGCAGAATTTATACCAAACGGAGTGGTCGGAATGGTCGTCAGATAGCTGCTCTTCTCAACTAGTTTAACTTGCCAGAAGCCGCACTTAGCATCTAACACACTGAAGACTTTTGCACCACTAAGTCGAGTTGCTACTTCCTCCATGGTTGGCAGGGGGTAGTATGATCGTTTGACTACGTGGTTAAGATCTTGAGGGTCTAAATATACTCGAATTTTCCCATTGGGCTTCTTGACTATGACAAGGCTAGAGACCCATACTGTGGGCTCTGTTACCTTGGCGAGGATACCGTCCTTCACCAGGCTAACTCTGTCTTAAGTGCTTCTCTTAGTTGGACAGGGACTTTGCAAGGAGGATGCACCACTGGAAAAACGCTTTCATCTACTCGGATAGAGTTGTTTCCATCAAGACACCCAACTCCACTAAAAACCTCAGTGAATTCAGATAGGACAGGATCTCATTTGACAATTGAAGGAACATCAATCCTTTCGTCATGAGTAGCAATTATGTCAGTGTCCAAAATTTTGACGAAATTCATCTTCTTGCAAGTGATTCTGCAAAGAAGTGGTGTCAAATCTTCCTTCACTATGTGGTAAAGGGCTCCATACTTTCTTCCTTTTCTTTTGGTAAGGAGGCGGATTTGTCCAAGCAGCCAGACTACAGAATGGTTGTGCATGACGAGCCTTGAGTACAACTTTTCCAGATTATTACACTGATTGTCGCCGGTTACTCTGATGTAATCACCTTTTGGTAGAACGTTACACAAAGCACCTCGATGGAGACACAGAACTAGCACGAGCTGTTGATGTAGTGATGGCACGAGCAAAGAGAATTTACATTTTGAAAATTAGAGTTAACAAGTTGTTTTCCTTTTTCTCTTTGCATTGTTTTCTAAAAGAAATAGAAAACAGGTACTCCGTGTTTCTATCGAGTTATAGAAACACTCGTGAACGTTTATGAGAAGAAGAAAAACCTGTGGCTTGTGTTCCCACAGCAATTCTCGTTCTCCCAAACTTTCACTTGTGTTTCAATAACTCAATAGAAACACGGTACATGTTTTCTATTTCTTAAGTAGTTGTACTTCAGCCTTGTTGTTCATCAGGACTGTAAACCTCACAATCTTTCACACGATTGACTGAACTGGATGTACATTTCTTAGTGTCCATCTCTGCCACATTTATTGCATTTCTTTCCAACAGCAGGGCATGCAGATTTTTTCATCTCATGGACAGTACCACAGAACTTAGCAGTAGGTGTGCTAGTGTTATTACCGGGCCCCTTTTCTTTGGGTTTCCGGGAAAATGACTGCTTCTTGTTTAGGGTGGGTCTACGTGAAGTCTTGCCTTCAGTAGTGTTCTTAGGAGATTTTGCTTTCTTGAGTCCTATACGAATGACAATGGGCTCTTCAGTTGAGATTTCTGATGCACATATGTCAGTTAGTTCTCCTGTTCGTAGGATATCCAAGGCTTTGCCTCAAGTATAAAGATCTTTCTGTCATTCTTGACTCCAAGGATGAGACGATCTCTGCTCAAGCTGTCTTTGAGGTTCCAGAAGCCAGAGTGTTTGGAGAGATGCATCAGTGCTGTACAGTACTAATCAACACTTCCTCCAAGTTCTTGCTCCCTTTTATTGAAAAGGTGTCTTTCATAAGTTTTCTTACGTTGTGGCAGACACCGAGACTCAAATTTCGCTAGTACATGTGGTCAGAGCTTTCATGACCATCTTCGTCAAAAGTAAAGGTATCAAACATCTGAACACCTTCTTTGCCTACAATGTTAAGAAAATGAGCAACACGCACTGGACCTTCTTGTTTGCTGATCACAGTTGCCTTCTCAAAGATTTGCCAAGCTCTCTTGAAATGTAACCAATTATCGCCTCAACATGATCTGTCCTCTAGGTTTGGCTAGCGGCATAGAAGAAGCGTGGACTGGAGGAGCAGCCATAGTGCTAGACGCTTGTCCACTAGTCGACGGCTTGGTGAAACTTCTGAGTTTTGTTTTTGTCGGTCGTTTTCAAGACTGAGACGATCAGATCACGCAACAACTACAATAGATTTGATCAGTCTAGTTAAGATGTTTACCATGAGTACATGAACGGTCAGTAACCAGTAGCTACAACTTCAATTTAATAACAACAACATTAACTAGAACATCTCACTTAAACTTGAGCTCGCTTGCGTAAATCCGCAACTTCTGGACCCAAACAAGTCTTATGTAAACAGGCTATTGATACCGAACTTGTGACCATTACCTTAATTATAGAAATTGACAAGTTCGTTTCTAGAACGCTCTGGAACAACAAGAACAGGTAAGGAAACTCTAGAAAACTCTAGATAATTTATCATAACACACAGTGAATAGATTATCGTGTATACCAATACTTACAGATTTAAGTGAATTGTTAACATTCTTCAGCTGTGCATATTTTGCTTTCTGGTCAGGAGGCTACACAGAAAAAGAGAACAAGTTTAATATACTATACATGTGCAAAAGTTCCAGAAGAAGAATACCTACAAAATGAATGTAAGTGGTTTTAGAGTGCCCTGTCTTTGACCAAGAAAGCTTGGTTAATGCAAACCCCACACAAGGAACTAAATGGGCACTTGGATTGCTAAAATCACACCCTGCACCTGTTAGATATGACAACATCTACAGGGGTAGACTCACTCCCAGAATTACAGCGGTGGACCCTGGTTGAAAACGATCTACCTCCCATAAATGATTTGGATGCCAAAACAAAGCAAAAACAACATAATATTTTACAATGACTGCACGCTCATTGGCTAACTTTTATTGTCAATAAGCAGACAGACACATAAATTTACAATTTATCCGATCACTTACCATATCTTCCACTAAACTCTCTGCCATTCTTCTTTCCTGGTCAAGTTCCAGCTCTAATTGCTTTATCTGGTTCTCTTTGCTTTAAGTTTGAAAGAAAAAGGAATGAAAATGAAATTAAAAAAATTACTATTGCAATATGCCAAGGCACATGCAGGTTATAAAGTGTAACCCACTTTCTGCTTGGAGTTATGTAGCAGCTCTCGTAACATATAATGTGATTGGCTGGATACCCAAGGAAAAAAAATAGACTAAACAATTGAAACTATGACTTAACAATAGAAGCTGCTTACAATACCAAACAATAGGAGGTTACAAGAGCTGCTACATTAACTGTCTGCTTGTGGCTTGAACACAGAAAACATTAGACAAACTGTCTATTTCCAATAGGTGTACAATGAAAATGGCAGCACTTACTCTCGTCTCTGCGTAAAAAGCTCATCAATAGAATTCTGTTCCCGTTCATTCTGTATCTTTAACTTAACAGAAAAACAGCAAAATTGACAAGAGTTAGGGGCTCCTATGTAGTACAAACCTTGAAGTTGCACTTAAAGACGCACTATGAAAGGCGTGGTGCCTATAGGCACATGCAAAATGATACATCAATCAACTGTGGACGCAACTGAGCTCTGTCATAATTTGTGCATAAATTAAAAAAGCCCTTTATGGCAATGTGACCATCATAATTATGTCATAAAATGTTATCCGTCGTTCTTCTTTTTCAAGTGCCCAGTCCCTTTTTTCTTGTGCTAGAAATATCTTTTAGGATTCCGCTTCAGTGTTGCTCTTTGTTGATCAACATCTTGCATAATCAGTCGTCCTAATGAATGGACGCGAACAAAACAAAATTTTTACAATTGCACAGAGAAGCCTGCAAAATTCAGGACTTCAACGGGGTTTGAACCCATGACCCCGCGATTCCGGTGCGACGCTCTAACCAACTGAGCTATGAAGCCACTGACGTTGGGAGTTGCTCATTTGTGGGTTCTAGTGGTCCCGTGAGGAATGAATCAATGATGAAATGAATCAGAATTATATGAACTGCGGATATGAAATCAAGTGAAGCTATGATCTTCGCAGTTATGAACGCAATTTTTACAATTGGCTTCCTCATGGGACCATTAGAACCCACAAATGACCAGCTCCCAACGTCAGTGGCTTCATAGCTCAGTTGGTTAGAGCGTCGCACCGGAATCGCGAGGTCACAGATTCAAACCCCGTTGATGTCCTGAATTTTTCAGGTTTCTCTACGCAATTGTAAAAATTCGAGACAGCAGAAAGCAAATCGTTATCATTAAGAAAGTTACGACATTTTTTAATTTCGAAGACATGTTTTGATGTTACAAACATTGTCAGTTACAAAATATTTGAAAAACCGTTTGGACTATATAACAACTAGGCAAAACATGCACAATTAAATATGATTAAGTGACAAGAAATACATATTTGAGTGAGTTACAGAGTGTTAGAAAGAATGTAGAGCCTAAAGCGTAAGTGTCAGGTTGACGTGATGAACTTGTTGGTTTAAATTAGGCTTTTCCCAATTTACAAAAATTTGGTTTTATCAACGGAGTACCATTTGTCGAAACATTCTCATCGGAAATTTCATTCAAATGGTAAGCGCTCATGGATAGACAAAGAAGAGATTGCATAAGAGCTTATCCTCATTCAGTGTAACATTAGGGCCAAACCATAATAAACTTAAAGGAACCAAAAGCAAAACTGACACAAAATGTAACAGGCAACCAATAAAGATGGCACAAGAATGGACTGATAAAGCTCAAACTCCTTTGAGGGAAATTCAATCTGAGCAACGGAATTCTGAGTGTTAAAGTGCTACTGTGATCAAATTTTTATCCCTTGAGTTTTTTGGTTTATCACATAAAGTACCATAAAACATTAAAAATGCTGTTTACCGTTTGGAAATATCTGCATTGGTTCCGGAGATATTTAAGTTTGAAAAATGTGTTAAATATGCAAATGAGAAGGCTGATGACATCATTCACCCAACCCAATAGAACATCAAGAATATAAATAGAGCTATCTCGGTAAATTTGCAACAGAGACCATTGAAACTTGGTGAGCTAATAGTTCTGAAGGCAACACACCTATGACTGCAAAGAAATTGGTTCCCATGGCAACTCACTCTTTTCCAGTCCCCTCCAACCTGATTTCAATATTTTGGTGATCTCAGGCTAGAAATACATTTACCAAGGCCACAAACATGACCTAACAACTTTATATGCTGGCAGGATCATGCAGATGAGGTACCATTTGCAAATATCAAAACAGAATGCCAAAGGTGGTCTGCAAAGCTCTTAATGTCAGGGAGGTCTGGAACCCAGTATGTTTCCATGGTAACAAAAATGGTATGCTCATATTGTGGAACACATCTACTAGAATCTTAGTGCAAAGAACCAAGTACTTCTGATACAAATTGGCTGAGATATCTTTCTCCATCATACTTGATCAAAATTTGGTTGGGTTTATGACGTCATCACTTGGCTAATTTGCATATTAAAAAAACTCGAATATCTCCAGAACAAAAAGAGATATTTGAAAATGGTAAACAGCATTCTTCTTCTCGCACAGACTACGTCTTTATGTGCCAAAATGGCTTAGATAGGGAAGATGCAAATTTCGTCACAGTAGCACTTTAAGTGTCTTTATGCGACCCCCGGGGGGTTACTCCCTTATAAGGGCTTAATGGGGACGTGCAGCCAGCCAGGGTATGTTTTTCGGAATTTTTGTCTTCAACAGGGTATTTCGAATTTATCATTTTTTGTCTTAATCAGGGTATCTATTTATCAATTTTTGTCTTAAACTGGATATCTTTTCTCGGATGATAAACAGTAAAATTATTGCAAGCCCATCCGTTGACTTTGGCATTGATACCAGGAACACTAAATGTCTTAAACAGGGTAGGAAAATCAGCGATATTTGTCTTAAACAGGGTCAGGGTATGAGAGGCTGCACCGCACCTCCCCACCCAGGGATATATCGAGTACCCCCCCCCAGGATGTGACCTCACGGTGGCCACATTGGTGTATCTGTTGCAGTTCAATTTTATCCCCTGGTTGAATTTTTTTAAACCACTTAAAAAAAAGTCCAAATTTTTTGAACCAGTTAAAATGTTTTAAAGTGGTTTATTTTTATCAAAAAAAAACACGGGGGCTTTGTTTTTTAGGGGTCTCAAAAAGAACCAGGCATTCCTTTTCTTCGTTCTACTCCTCTCCCTGACCAACTCAATTGCCTCCACCCCACCCTTACTTCACAGATCCATCCCCAATACCTTCCAACACACTACAACACCTAGAGTTGATATAAACTACCTCAGTCTTATCTTGAGTCCATTCAACACTATCCAAGAGTCCACAAAAACAGGATTTAGGAGCAGACTTCCTTTGAAGCCAGATGAAATTCACAGAACACATTGATTCACAAATCAAGAAATACACTAATTCTCTAGCTCTTTCGTTTAGTGACTTATGTAATGTTTAAAAACGAGGAGCAGTGTTTTTAGACCCGATAAAACATGTGCTGCAAGTTTTTTGAACGGCTTAAAAAACATTCCACAAAGTGCGTGTCCCTCTGGACTCAATTGTGAGAGGTGAATATTGGCATACTAGAAAAACAAGCTATTCCTTATCAGTATTCTTTATATAAAGAATACTAACGAGTATTCTTTATATAAAGAATACTAACGAGGAGTGTTTTATCCGGATATAAAACTCATACACGTGACGTTGTATCAGTGTTTTGATAGGCTGTTAGGCTCATGCATTAATAATGAGCTTTTTAAAGATGTATTTTGGATCTAATTTGAAGGATTTTCGGATCGCTGCTATTTGTGCCATTGCCTTTTCAGGTTTTTTCCCGTTACAATGAGATTTGTAATATTCTACCGATACATTTGCACTTTTACAATGATTTCCTAACAATTCATATTCCCCTTGTTTATATTAATAAGTTGCATAGTAAGTATTGACTGGTGGGGGTGTTGCTTAAGTACATAGAAGTAGCTAATATCGATTTGCATTCTGAGTTGCCGTTTTTCAGACCTCTCACAGATCCTATCGTCAGAATCGTATCCCTATCGTGAGAATTGATACGTCTCCATGGTATTTAACACTGGTTAGCACTATCCATGCTTCGAGCAACCCGGGCCTGGTGCTTATAGTCTCAGAAAGGCAATTTGTCTTATTCCAAATGTAGAGAAATATTTAAAGACATACTTAAAGATTTAGGGTACAACCTTCAGATGTTTGGTTTGCATAGCTTGAGACCAGGTGGTATTACTACTGTTGTTCATAATAGTGACAATTCAGTCTCCGACCAGGTTGATGAAGCTGTCCGGTGGGTGGAAGACGGATTCTGCTTAAAATTTCTAATTTCCTGGGTTTACGATCATTGTTGCATTCTAGATGCCTTTCAGTTCAGTCTTTGAATGAATAAACTCGATTCTGCCTGGGAGAATCCAACCATACTCTTGCTGTTTTCGTCTGGTTACAGAGAGTTTAAGGTGAAAATGTGACTGTTCACGGGAAAACATACTTTAATGCTTATCCGTTAGACGGGCAAAACCGTTAACCATCCATTAGTTACCTGTTAGAAAATTTTAGAAAAATTTCTCGTAAACATTAGAGGCGTTCACCTAACCGTTAGCAGTAAAAGTCAAAATGTTAGAGGGGAGAGTGAAAGCGTTTAATAGCCGTTAGCCAGTAGCCATTGGCTGTTAGCATCATACCGTTGGACTGGAAAGCCTAACACTGCAGAGCCATTAGAAAAAATTAGGAACCCTTTAAACGGTAATGCAACTATTTGCCATCCGCTAGAATGGCCCGGCAACAGTCATAAGTAAAGAAATCTGTGTATTGCAAGACGTGAGCTAATTGTCTCGGCCTGAAGTCCACTTCATAAGCTACAGTGCAAATGCATGATAATGGGATATTAAAGCAAGCGAGCAGACCAGCGAGCAGCGGGGATAATCTTGTTTCCATTACGGAAACTAAGCGAGCCATGTAGTTGAAGAGGAATTAAGATGAGTGACTTAATTCCGAGTTTATTGTATGCATTTTATAATTTAGCTTGAGATTTTGTTTTTAGTAAGTTCCCAGTGGAATGTGCAGGGAAAAAAGATAGACTGTGGAGGTTTATTAAAACAAAAATAAATGCAAGGCGTAACCCTAGCAAGTCGCCACTAGGGATTACTGAAGAGTGTCAAAACGATTTTTAAGCATTTAAGTTTCTCACATACTTTTAATAGAAAGCAAGCTTTGTCACGTCAGGTCATGACAAATGGTAACTGAAACTGACATGTCCAGCATGAACCATCGTGTTTCAACACATTGTGCTACGAAGTGAATTCATGTCGATGCAAAACTTATTAGTCATGATTCGGATTTTTCGCTTGCTAGCATCTTACTAACATCGGACTTTGTTCAGCGGGCCCGTGTATCGACGAATTTAGCGCTTGTTATGGGTAGTGTTTCCATTTCACGGCTATGAATGTAATTGGCATTACATTTTCGTGGGGATATTGACCTTTTTCTGAAACGATTTATAAAACTGTTCTTTGGCTGTACAGTATGCATGGCGCCAATTGCTAACGCTCAAGCAGATCAGATGCAAGCCTTAAGGCACTTTCACGGTTATCCGTTAGATTTTTTTCACAGTCGTTAAACGGTTGCGGATCATTTTCATGAGCCGTTAGGCAGGATTACTAAGCTGTTAGACCATTAGGGCAAGGCAGTAGAATGTTTGCCTTTTGTCTACCATTACTATTAATTCACACCCCATTGGCAGCATGGTCTTAAGGTGGGTATTCAGTTCATTACAGGCAGGTAATTCTACCCACTACCTGGCTATTATTGAAACCCCTGGTAACTATAATAAACTAAATAATAATAATAAGAACAAATAGAGGTTGCAGGTACATGGACATTTTAATTTACATTATAAGAATACATTAAAAATGACACTAATCGTTTAAATTTTAATGTTATTCTTATAAATGTACAATTATTTAAACTCACTGCATTGAAGTCTTGAATGATATCATCCATCTCTGTGTCTGTATTTATTTTGTCCAAAAGCTGTTCAAAGCAAAAACAGGTAATAGTGCTCTTTACATACACGTACATGCAAGAAGAACAGTAACATTACAACAAGTATTAGTTCTTTTCACACTTTCAGTAATCTCGTATCCAGATCTCTTTTAACAAGAAGAACTTTTAGATCTTATAACCACGCTTTGAAAATTTATCTGTTTTCTTACCACTATAGTCACAACGTATTGCACATTCCAAAGCAGTCCTTGTTGATTTACTGATCACTATAGCCACAACATCACCTTATCAATCTGTAGCAGAACAACTAACAACAACGATAACCCACTATTTATTGCGCAATCACTTATAGCTATTGTGAAATCGCCGATTGCCTTATCAGTTGTAGCCGCTGTAAAATCTCCGATGACGTAATGGTCTTAATTAATCTGGAACTTTCTTCGGGATATGTATGGGTATGAACTATAAGATAACACTTTTAACAACTTTCTTAAAAGTCACGATTAAATTTAATTGGCTTTTGACACGAGTAAAGGGCTAGCAAAGTAATCACACAAGTCACACAATTCAAGAATTATGTTATCCATGACTATCTTTAGTACGGTGGTTATTTCCCTACCAATGACGTAATCCTTGCACGTTCTGACACGTTCTTTGCTTGGCTTGCAAATATTTAATTCCCCCCCTCCCCACTCTATCTCAAACTCGCTTCAATAAAACAGCACGACAATTCAATTCTCTTGTCTAAGAATATGAAAAATACTGGG
>NC_090893.1:11585501-11588001 GCF_036669925.1 Montipora capricornis
CCAGTTCTGACAAAAGGAAAGCGCCCTTAGAGACAAATGGTCTGAACCAAAACTAATCACAGCAAGTGCATATATATTCAGGGCCATGTGTTATCTTATCACGAAAAGACTGAATCACTTTTGACATAGAATGTCTAATAGAGTCTTGACCTTGACAAATTTCAGCTTGGTTTAGCCTTGAGCTCTGCATAGCTTCCCTTAAATGGTTCTGTGCTTTTCTGTTTAGTTCTCTGATATGTTCTGGATTGGAAGCTTTACCCTTGTGAAATGTTTTCTTTTCATATTCCCTTGCTGCTTCAATATTTTCAGATCTTTTTTGGTGTTTTGCATTGTTTTTCTTTTCCCTGAACTCTTTATTTTGTCTCTTCTGCTTGATAGATTCTCTCATATAAGCTCTTTTTGCCACTGCTTTGTAGAAATGATTACTGACATTCACATCATTTTTGGCCATGGTTTATTAATCGATTATTACCTCTGAATAATTGTTGACATTGGTAACACTGCTGATTTCATAACCTGAAATACTGTCATTATAATTAATCTATCTGAACTGCTGAAACACAGTGTCTTTCATCTAGATGTCCAATGTTAATGACAGTAGTTCCCTGTTGTTTGCTTATAGGACTGATAACAGTTACTGGTGGCCACCCCTCAATGGATTCAGTTATATGTATTTTAACATTTAATACATCGGAAACTGCTTGCACAATACGTGCATCACACCATGTATGTTGCTGTGACAACACACCCACAATTGCTCTGTAATGGGCCCAATAAATTTTTGACCGTTGTTTCTGATGTATTTGACTCCAGCAGCATGCACGTTCATGTGATAGGAAGGATCATTGTATAACTGGTGGGCAACAGAAGAAAAGAAGCATGAACCATCTGAGGTACATTCTAGTGTCTTCAATCCTTTCTGAGCAAATCGAGCCTGCAACAGTGCTATAGAAGGATTTCTCAGTACTGCCTGTGTACTCGTTCCATCAGCAACAGGGCCTGGGTTCGATTTAATAGCTCATAATATCAATTATTATAGCTTTTCTCTTGTTAGACAATAACTCTCATTTTGTTGGTTCAATTTTGTTGAATGCGTAGTAAAGGAATGGGCATCGGAAATATCTACATTGCTCTGCTGAGTCATATTTAACAAGTCGTTTCATTCTAGTTCACTACCCAGCGACTGGAAAATTGCACATTTATTCCAGTACATAAAAAGGGTTCTAAACAAAAGGGAAAACTACTGACAAATCTCGCTGACATCTATCATTAGCAAAACAGCTGAGAAAATTGTAAAATCTAGAGTCATCTCATTTTGGACTGAACATCAATTGCTAAACCCAAGTCAATTTGGATATTTGAAAGGCAGATCAACAGTGTCCTACTTTTAAGTTGTTATAATGACTGAAGCTTATCAAGAAACTGGTCTAAAGTGTCTGATGTAATATTCCTGGACCTTTCAAAAGCGTTTGACAGTGCCCCCCCACGAGGGCCTGCTTTTAAAGCTTAATAGATACACAACGGGCAACTGCTCCTATGGTTTAGGAACTTCTTAACCAATCGAACACAAAGGGTATTGATACGTGGGTCGTATTCTGAATGGTCTACTGTTATATCCGGTGTCCCTCAAGGCTCAATACTGGGACCGATTATGTTCCTTATCTACGTGAACGACATACCGAGCATCATCACATCTACTGCCAAGTTATTTGCCGAGGATAACAAAATCTATCGACAGATAAACAATGCTCTGCAATCAGATCTAATAACCCTCGATCTATGGGCGGACCGCTGGCAGGTAAAATGTGAAGCCATGTGAATCACTCATTATAAGGACAAAAGAATCACAGAGTACGAAGTCTCAGGTGCTGAGCTAAAAAAAGTATCAATTAATTTTATAAAGATCTGGGAGTTATCACAGCGAGTGACCTGACTTGGACAAAACACGTTGAGGAAACAGTTCACAAAGCAAACAAGGTTCTTGGCTTACTTAAACAAACAGTAGGTAGTAAAAATAAGGAATTTTTTTCAATTCTGTTCAAGACCCTCCTTCGACCGATATTGGAATACGCTAGCTCGGTGTGGTCACCACATCTAGCCAAAGACATCTATGAAATCGAGAAGGCACAAAGGAGAGCTTCACGAATCGCCCTAGGCCAAAGACGACAGGAGATGACGTACAAGGACAGGTGTAATATACTTAAATGGTACTCTTTAGAATGTAGGAGGGAATTTCTATCCCTGGTGGAGTGCTACAAGATCATATTCAAACTGAATGGTCTAAATTTCAGCAATTATTTTTAACTGTGCAGGAGCGCTAAGACGAGATCCAACCATCGATATCCGCATCCCCTCAATTTGCCCGGCGGCCCAGCCCTTAATAAACCCCCTGCTTATTGTTGACAGGTCTGTTTCACATTTAAGACTGAGAGGTCTAATACATGTACCTCGTCCAGCAGATGTTTTCATTCCAGTTAGACCTTGCTTGGTCATGGGCCTG
>NC_090893.1:11595501-11630501 GCF_036669925.1 Montipora capricornis
GCCTGGCATTAGTTTATCTCATTATTTAATCATACACATTTAAGAATGATGGTTATCAAAAGGAAATCTGCAGGGGTCAAGATAGAGTCAATACCACAGGATGTATCAGGTGCAAGATCTCCTATTTTCATTGGAACATTCTTCTCATGACGAAGGCCAGTCACGTTTAATAATTTAAGTAGGCAAATAATAATGGTCACATTTTCTCAGTTACATTTGTCAGCTTTACGACTGTTTCGCAAGAAAACTGAAAAGGATACAACTTGGAGGCACCATTCCTCTTCCCTTTGCTCCACTTGCAGGTCTCATTCCTGTACCAGATGGTGGTCTGTACCCACGTGCAGAGGGTGGGCGTCCCGCAAAATCACTCCTATGAAACAAACCAAAGGGTTAGCGACCAAGTCACTAAGTGACCAGCTCTAGTTACATGTACGACCGTCATGAAATGTAAAACTTTGCTTTTGCTCTCGTAAGAGATCACTCCCACAAGTGCCCTCAACCATATTTGGAATTATTCTAACTGCACTTTCCCTTTGCTCTTAAGCTCTTACAAGAAACCAATCAAGGAGTCTTGTACATGTAAGTCAAGGGAAGATATCAGAATCTGATTTAATAGCATGACAGAGCATATCTAATGTCAGAACAGAACTTACTGAAGAAGACTGGGCATTGGTTAATGATGGAAAATTTCCTTATATTAGTATGGAAAAATGGGATATACTGTAGAATCGGTTAAAACCACAATTATTATAGCTATGAACCTGATTCGTATGTAAAAAAAAAATTGCCAAAAGAGGGAGGAAGTAAGTTATTATTAGAAGAATACATAAGTTTACCTAGGTGCAAAGAATAAATATCTACAAACTTAAGGAATTTTAAATCTTTAAATAATGGATCAGTATGTGCATCAAAAGGCTTCTTATTTAAAATTCTAACAATACACTTTTGTCACAAAATAAGACGACTAAAGTTATTGGGGTACAGTGTATGTTGAACCCCAAACTATAACACAATATTAAAAATAAGGGTAAACTAACGAATAATACAACGCTTTAAGGCAAGCTTGGTGAGACAAGGACTTGATCTACAAATAATACCAATAGATTTAGAAATTTTGCAAGCAATATGTGAGATATGTGGTTTCCATGAAAGGTTTTCATTCAAAATAACACCAAGAAAAGTAACTTCCTTAACATGATCATCTTGTGACCATTAATTTCAATATTTAAATCAAATTCTTTCTTGTCATATGACTGTCTTATTATAGGTTTTTTTACCTTGTTAAGGTTCTCCAATAATGATACATCAGATATGTCAAACAAAGTATAAGCTAAACATAGCACTGAGTTCGCTATTTCAGAAACTTCAATGACATTCTTTTTTAGAGAGTTAAAGCTTCAATTAAAGCACTTATGCTTTGGCATCACTAATTATTAAACTCCGCTTTAGGCTACACTTGAGTGGATCATTTTGGCTGGTACACCGTATTCATAGGAACCATCACATAAAACAGTTTGGAACATCATTTTTAACTTTGGATGTTAAAAAATCTTGTGAAGTAATGATCAATGCATTCCTTTTATCATTGACATTATTGAAGAACTCTCCATTAAAATTATGTAAAATGCCAAGGGAATAAATCATTAACTGACAACAAAAAATTGACAATAATTTGTACATGAAGTGCATATCTGCTGGCATCTCACTATTTAAGTAAAGGTAACAGATTGCATTGCATGGCAAAAAAAAAAGAGAGGGAGGAGTAACAGGATGGTACCCCTGTAGGCCCATTCAAAAGCTTCCTTGTTTTATTCTTGTTTCATTTTGGTAAATAAGTACACAATTATGACAGAAATTTTTGAACATTTTAGTACTGTAATATATTGATCAAATCGAAGCTTCAACATTCACCGGTGAATTTGACCTGTTATTGGCAAACAAGGCTGCTGCCTAAGAAAATTTTAAAGGGGCCCTCAGAGCTAAACGCTGAGAACTTAGGAGCCCAACATATGAAGTGAAAGGTGTTGCTGTGAAAAATTAAGGCGCCCAGAGTTATTCTTTGGGAGCCCCAGGCTACTGGGCTCCTGTTAGGCAACAGCCTTGGCAAAGGTGTCAAATGCCTAGGGTATGCACAGGGGAGGTGGGGGGATGTTGAAGCTTCGATTTGACCATACATAAGGTATAATCAGTTATTTTACATATCTTATACCCGAGAATATTGAGCCTGTCTCTTAACGATTTTAGCTAAGTGACATTTTTAAAATTTATTCAAATTACATTGTACATAACGTTTCCTTCGACAAGTGTAGAAATTGCAAGAGAAGAGGCTTTGTAGTCATTTTTTTTGTTATAAAAACTATAAACGTAGCCTGAATAATCTTTAGCTAGGTGTTAGTGAGTATTTTGGCTGTAACATTTAAGCTTATTATTAAAAATAATCGACATGACAACCAAACCATAACTTTGGAAATTATATATAGCAACAACAAAAGTGACTTCGAACGCCTTTCCTTCACGTATTGCATTACTCGAAAATTATCCAGCTTCGACTACAATTTGCTATCATTCAGCAACAATTAGGAGCGGAAAATAATAAAGAAAATTATACTTACATTCTGGTAAATTCGCCTTCGTAGAGTTTTACAGCAGAACACGGGTATGTTTGCAAGGATTTCTGGGTTGTTAGCATTGCTATAGGTCCGCAATGCAGATTTGCACATGCTGTTGTCATGCTGTTTAAAGGAGGGATGGACAACCCCAAGCGTGCAATTTTCGCATACTTAAACAGCAGGATTGCCTCAGTTTTTTAGCAAATAGTTTCTAGAAAAGCAAGTGTGCTAGCTCCGGAACAATTCAAGAGGAAAAAGGCTTGTTTTCCATTTGTCGTTTGTTGTTTAAACGCCTTCGCTCGATTTCTGTCTTTTAGCAATAAGCTCAGAAACCCTGTCTTTTGCAGACGGACGTCGCAATTCTCTTCATGATTAACATGGTCTTAACCACAACATCTTGCCAACATTTTCATAACTGCACAAGGAAAACCGCACGCTAGTTAAGGCTACGTGGGTGGTAAATCTCCTCGACTCAAATTAAATTAAAAGGACAAGCCGGAATAAATCAATCTATACTCGCGTTTCTTCGAATGACTTACTACTTTTCAGCAAAACCAGTATAGAATATCTTTTCAATATAAAATTTATGAATAAATCCTACATTTGCAGGAACACCTTCAGATCGTTTCTTGATTTGGGTGTATGGTCATTTACCAGTGTCAAGAGTTTAAACCAGACCCCAGGGAATCTCGTTCAGTTGTCTTGAAGAAAACTACTTTGGTTTTTACCCCTGAAAGGAGCTGACGTGAAAACAGTTTGCGTAACGGATTGGTAACTTATTTTTCGACACCTTACAAACGCTTTGATTTCACGTTTTTCACTCGGTGGAAGTTGGCGAACGGAAGCTATGTGTTTTCTCTTTACTCAGCAAGTAAATCCACGCACCGGGAAAAAGCTGGAAAATACAAACAAAAACTAGCATATTCTATATGACAAATCTCCTCTGAGTGTGTCATCATAACATGAATCTTAATCCACCGGCACGGCGGGTCCAAACGCCATTAAAAGAGATCATTTCACCAATTTAGAAATAATTTCTGCCACACAACATATAAAATCTACTAGCACAATAACATTTGGTATATAATGTTCTATTAGTTGTAACAAAGCAATTTTGGTGCTTTTGATAAACCAGATAACCATACCTTTTAAATAATCAGTTATACTCGATCCTGAAAAAATAGTTAAAGGCCTTTCTAGTCTACATGATAAATATTTTATGACATGCGATGAAATCACAAGGAGGCACTTATGAAATATGGACATTTAATGAATGTGGTTTAAGGACATGCAAATTTTAATAATTTCTGTTTCACTCGATCTCTATAGTAATTTACTTCGAAATTTATTTAACTGATCCGAAGTCAATCCAACGATAAAGGCTACATTGCCATTCAATTCATATCAGGTCGACTACAACGCCATATTTTCAGTGATAACCGAACCTTAATAAGCGGTGATCTTGCAGATAAATGCAAGATTGTTGGCTCACATGAGCTTCAAAAGGTGCTAAATCATCGGTGTTAAGTTGATTCCGGAAAGCCGGAGAAGTCGTCTGTCAGGTTCACTCTGAGTGGTGCAATACAGAGGTACGCTTGCTGTTGATAATTTAAATTGAATACTTCGGCTTTATGAAGCATCTTCCTATATATAGAATTAACCTACGACACTTAAAAAGCTGAATGACACACGGCAAAATAACCGGAATATTTTCGGTGTAATGATTGCTTGAGAGATACTCTACACATTTAGTACGAGCTTTGCTTTGAAATGAAAACACCCAGCTTAATTCAAGCGCAGTGTGAAAAACTGACTTTGGGTTAACTCTAACCGTAACTTTAAGAGCAAAATTCATTTAATGTGGCAACTGTACCGGCTACACCTCATAACATAGAGTTTTATCGCAAATGTTTTGGGATGTCACCAACCTTCACAAAACCATTTATGTTCATAAATTACGGCTACATTTTCAGTTTCATAAAATAATTCGCATCAAAAAAAAGGAGAAAGGTCTTGTGCAAGTCACCTTTTACAAACAACAAGGAGACCTCCTATTGAAGAAGAATCCATGAAAATTATCTTCTCACGTATTCAGATGATAAAAAGAGGAAAAGGCTTTATAATTATCCAATAAAAATGTACAGTGCAAACTATCTTAAGTTGTTTAGATAAAAGTTATGACACCGTTAGATAATATTCAAAATGGGAAAATGATGAAAAAAAAAACTTTGAAAAATGGAGGTCTTTTAAGAAATTATTTAATCGACGTGTTCATCGTTATTCTTGTTACAAAACAGACAGGTGCACCTGAGGTGCATCCTTGTTGATATTAATTTAAATTTACAAAGTTTGTGTGGATCTAGGCGGTTGTCAGAGGAATATCGATTTCGACCTGGCCACCATTTACATGTAAAGTAAGTGTCATGACTTGTCATATAATTTATTTTTATGAAAGCTATTTACTTTGGAGAGTTGAATTGTCACCAGCTAAGATGTTGACGGTTTTTTTCTCATGCCGATGGGTGCTGGCTCTCTGTGGTGTGTGGGTGGAGAGTAAGGCACTAGATTGATAACGAAAATTGGTCACCACCGGAGATGAGCACAAGTGGTAACATTTCGAGGGTCAGAGCCCGTAAGAGAAAGGGCTTGAAACAGAGGATAAAAGGGAATAGATAAAAGCCAATAACATAAATGTTGATCAAAAAACTTACTCTTATCGCTAGACAAACGAGGAAGAAGAATGCGAAGATTCTAGGAATGTTTCTTCTTTCACTGAGTTAAAATTTTCTGGTGGTGAAGCGAGTAGTCGGTTTAACTTGATATTTTCACCTTTATTTCAATGTCAATATGGTTTTTAGAATGGATGCGGATTTCATTATAAGAGGAGCTTTTATTCTTTTCATTTCCTTGGCAGATATCAGAACTGGGTAAGTGAGTCTTTGAAAAAGAGCAACGTAAATAAAACTTTTTTATGGCTAATCCCCCAAAAATCGAGGACAACTGAACTGCATATATCCTGAAGCACGCCGCTGTTAGACAAAATCGCTACAATTAATCTTAAGGAAAACACAAAATTACGGGAAACAGCAGGAGACTAAGACAAAGGGTAACTTTCGATACTTGTTTCGTGAGTTATAACTAGACATTCGCGCCTTCCTGAAGTTCCATGGTTTACAAAACGAAAGTACCCTTCTTTTGTCGAGGGATTTGAACGTTAAACATCAAAATGTTTAGTAACTTTCTAAAGTAACTGTAGTTTTTTGTAGTATACATCGAAGGAGCGAAAGTTGAGACGAACTTATTAAAATCAAATTAACACTGGCAAGTTGTCTTTGACAATTTTTCCTTGATGGTGCTCCTTGACTGATGGAGCAAACAAGTTGGCCTCTTTGTTGTCCATCACGATGGACTCTTGGTTAAGGACGGTGCCTACTAATTAAAGATATTTTTTCCCCAGTGTGTGATTATGCAGGAAATGTAGGTCTTAACAAGTGTTATTGAAATCCAAAAAGAAAATTGGGGGTAACCGCGCATTTTTCTAAGATAATTCATGGATAATATTTGTAAAAAGCTTTAAAATACAAATCAATGTATGGCGTTCTTTCTCAAATTGAAGCTTAATTATCTCTCGAAAATGGATCGTTACCCCCAGTTTTCCTTTTGAATACCAAGAGTACTTACTAAGATCTACTTTCTCCGGATAATTTTAAACTGCGCAAAAATACCCCTGTATTAGTAAGCATCACCGATAGGAAATCCGAGTACCTGGAGATGCGCAGAACGTATATGCGCAATAACAATAGTAGGCACCGTCCTTAAAGACAATATTTGATGGAGTAAATCACCTGGCAAGTACACTTGTCAAGACACTTGGAGAGCGTTCGATTGACCGTATTCCGGAATGGGAATACCTGGAATAGAAGTTAGGAAACCTTCTTTTTTACGGAGATTAACATTAAAATTGTCAAACACCTGCTAAAATGCTGTTTTAAACATACCTTTATTATCCTTGTTGCTTCAAAACGCGAAACAAACCGTTTTAAATCATCAATCAACGTATTCTTATTCCGCAATAGGGTCAATCGAATGCACTCTAAGTTATTGAAAGCCCTTTTCAATAACTTGGAATTTTTGTCGAAGGCACATTCAAGAAAACTTGAGTGCGACTACAGTTGACAATTTCCTCTGGGTTAGATTTACAAGGCAATCAACCCCATGTTAATACGGGGATGTTCAACTCTTAAGTTAAACTTGAAAGTCTAAGGAACTTACCGATGATAAATGTGCCATTCCCCATAGTGCGATGTCCACCGAAGTAGCAAAGATAGACAGAACAGAAATCGCCAACGCGTCGGCCATTATTGATAAAATTCTGCGAGACAAACATTACGACAAGAATGCAAGGCCTGGGGCAGGAGGAGGTAAGTGGTGGAACGAGTTTCCTGTTTTTCATGAAGAAGAAAATTCACGTCGTTGTCATCATCGTCATCCTCATCATCGTCTTTTTATGTTGTTATTTACCTCAGGTTTATACAGTAAGTTCTGCATGTTACTACATAACCGAGCTTTTATCAACCAATGCTGCATGACACTATGAAGAGATTAGCTCAAAATAGCGGGGTTTTTAAGTAATGTTTAAAACACGAGCAGCAGTGTTTTATCGGGGTTTAAAAATACGAGGCGTAGCCGAGTGTTTTTAGACCCGATAAAACGCGTGCTGCCAGTTTTTTGAACGGCTTAATTTAAAAAACAGTCCACAAAGAGCGTGTCCCTCTGGACTCAAAACAATGGTTCAAATTGTGAGGTGAATATTAGCATACAAGAAAAACAAGCTATGCCTTATTAGTATTCTTTATATAAAGAACACTAACGAGGAGTGTTTTATCAGGATATAAGAAACACGTGACGTTTTATCGATGTTTTGATAGGCTGTTAGGCTCATGAATTATTAATGAGTTTTTTAACGTTCCCTTCTAACCATAACCCAGCAATTGATATAATTGATATAATTGATATCTCCCTTTAGGCAGGCCCATCAAAGTTTATCTCAGTATGGCTATACAGTCATTCACAAATATCAAGGAATCCAATATGGTGAGTAAATTTGAAAAGTTTCTGGTTGAATTGTTGGGCCCCCCTCCCCTCACTTCTGCCACGCGTTCGGACAGAAAACAAGGACAGCCGTTTTTTTTTCCCCAAGTAAACTGCATAATAACAATAAGTTCTATGGAACAAGGTTTGCCTCTCATTCTTGATATTTTTCAACAGACGTTTCGGCTTATTCTAAAGCCTTCATCTGTGTTATGAAAGCAAAGTTCGTTATCATACGCTATTTAAAGCAACATAGCGCGAAGCTTGCGCGCGTGACCATGCAATTCACGCTCGCGCGATGCCTTTGTAGGCTTCTGGAAGTACGATATGATCGTTCCCAGCGTTCGGTTCCAAAGTAGAGTGCCAGGCTTCGAGGAAAACGATATATGATCGTTCCCAGCGTTCGGGTCCAAAGTAGAGTGCCAGGCTTCCAGGAAAAGTGGTAATTAGCTTCGAAACCAATGACCTTGACATTGTCAAAGTTCATGATGTGGCTGAAATGGACATGGATTGCAACTTTGGAGTTTTGGTCAAAACTTGCCACTACCTTTTTGTGCTCCGCAATTCGGGTCTTTAATGATCTTTCTGTTTGGCCATAGTACACAAAATTACACTGTGTGCAATTGATTTTGTACACTATGCCTGATTTCTGGCGGTCAGAATCGTCTCTCTGGGGCGCGGAAAAAGGATGTTAATGGTTAGTTGTGGCTTGTAAGCTACTTTGACTTCGTTGCCTACAAAGGCATCGCGCGAGCATGAATTGCTTTGGTCACGCGCGCAAGCTTCGCGCTACGTTACCTTAAATAGCGAGTGAATTAGCCGAAACGTCTGTTGAAAATATCAAGAGTCAGAGGCAAACCTTTTTCATAGAACTTATGACATCTCCTGACTACATTTATTCCCTTTGTAAATGCATAATAACCAAGTTGCAGAGACAGAGCGCATGCCAATATAGGTATGACACATTTTCTCTCGCTACTGGATTTGATTAAAAGCATGGTGTACTTGTTTTTCATGACGTGTATGTAAAATTCCTAAGAGATACCGCTCTTGTAAGCTAATGTTTGACACTGACTATTTTCGATGTTTCGTTCAAGACGTTTCGGTTGGTGCTTGAGCCTTCATCAGTTGAAACATTAACGTTAGTACGCGTGATTCCAAAAGCAGTTCGTCGAATACGCGCTGAGCAAAAATTCCGCGTGTATTTTCAAGAAATTTCCGCTCACTGAAAAACGGCTCTAAGATCAATTCGATCGATACAGGACGCAACCCGGTTGTGTTTAGGGTCCGTTACTAATGTTATATGTTTTGGGAGCCAATCGTCGAGAACTACTAGAATACCTTTGACCATCAAAGCCATTCCAAGGAGAGTCCCGGCATCGGTCATCTGTGCTGGTTTCCGATCAACCAGACGCGTGACTGCCCTTGCCAACCTCACAACTACTAAAGATCGTCTTGGATTGGTCCTGAAATTATAGGAATAAGAGGGAAAAAACTTAATCTCAGGCTTTCTATTTTAGACATTTTGGCGGACATACCGGTCAGCAATTGTCAGAACAGTTGTCGCAAGTCCTTTGTTGTTAATACTGAAGTTAAGGCACTTTTCAAAAGCGGATTCTCAGGGAACATTTTGCGCATTCTATTCTTCAAGATACGCCCAATGAAAAGAAACCTAAGTTTCGTAATTTATGGCTTTGTGAACAGACCTAGTAACACAACCGTCAACTTGAGTGAATCTTAGATCCACACTCCGCTCGGGTTGTTGTAACACAGAATCAATACCAATTAGGAACACTCAGCAACAGGACAATTTGTGAAAAACACTGAATTTACGAAAAAGAGTAACGACCGTCGCGCTTATAGCAGGGAGCTTAAGCACTCGTGTTTTTGAGACGCGGAGGGCAACCGGAAAAGAACATTTCGCGTTCCAGGACAGTGGTTTCTCCCACATTTTTACACTAATCATCTCTAATGGAAAAAAGATACTTGGCAATGTAAATGTGGTTGTGTGAGAGACAAGTTAAAAGGGAAAACAGCTCACTTCCGGTTGCCGGAAGCATAAGCATATGCACAAGGATCAAATTTTTACCGGCTTTTCCTTGTGCTTGCGTTCAATAGGCCATTTCCGAGTTCATGTCTGCCTCATCATCAAAGCGAGTCTAAGTGCGAAGTCTTTGTGATGGTACTTAGTTCTACTTTACATATGAATGAAAACTAATTTTCATAAGAAAAACTTCGCACTTAGACTCGCTTTGAAGAAGAGGCAGACATGAACTCGGAAATGGCCTATTGCGTCGCCTGAAAACGAAACTCAGCATAAGCAAAAAGAAATTTGCTAAGTCTGGCCAATTAAAGCGCTCTTTCTAGATTCCTAGCGTCTGAACATTTGAAAAAAATGGCGTATGCCGCGGTTGCTTAGGGTTTGGGGTTAATCTATACTTCTTGATGACCTCTAACGAGGTTCTTGATGACCTCTAACTTCTTGATGCTTATGTCGACGTTCGTTCTCTTTTAATAGCATAAGCTACTTATGCTTTGTGCTTGTGCTTGCGCTTGCATCACTAGTGAAAACCAGGCTTTGTAAACACCTGAAAAATCCAAGTGGCTTCAACGGAATTTGCGATGCCAGTGCTATGGATGCTCTACCAACTGAGCTATTCGTTCTTGTCACACGGCGGCCATATTGTCCCGGGAGACAAAAAGAGCTTTGTTTTACCACGCCAAGCCTCGCAGTGGAAACCATGGGGGTGAGGCTTGGAGTGGTAAAACAAAGCTTTTTTGATCTCCTGGAACAATATGGCCGCCGTGTGACAAGGGCCAATGAAGTCGCACAATAGACCATTTTACAGTTGTGGCTAAGTTACCAGGCCTAGCAATGGAAGCGAGGCTGTCGGTGACCCTGTTTTGATACAAACCTTCATGCTTTTGTAATGTTAATATGGACTAATTAGCGTTACAACAACACAATTTACATGATAAAAGCAGTGAGGTCTGTATCAATGCAAGGTCACCGGCAGCCTCGCAGCCATTCATAGGCTTGGTCGCTGAGCAAACAACTGTAAAATGGCCTATTGGGAGCAGGGACCAGTTTCTCGAGAGTCCCGAAACTTTACGGGCCATTTTCGGGTGTCACAATTCCCTTTGTATCTCAAGAACGGAGAGGATTTAGATCATCAAACTTCACAGTCATTTTTCTTTTTGTTACCTTGAAAACATGTTAAAAGATCGGCTTTCCAAAACATGCGGTTGGCAGTTTCACAAATGGCTTTTCGGACCCGAAACATTTTCGGGACTTTCGAGAAACGGGCCCCGGGACAATTTGCTGGCCTCGTGTGTTCCCGTGAAAGGACTTGATGATATACATTGAAACGTAAAAAAAATTAATTTAAATTGGGATGTTATTTGGTTAATACTACTATTATATATGTAACACGGAACTACTGACTTTTTCTCCACTTTAATGCTTAGTTCAGAATTTACAAGGCCCACCGCACAAAGGGCAATACACCCTTCCCCCAAAAAAGAATAATAAAGAACACTGAAATAATAAATAAAAGCGCTCGTCGTGCGATCACCGTTTCGCCATATATACGGCGCATTTTATCGCAACCGACGCCTTGTTCAGTACCTTATCAGCTTTTTGTCTTTCAGGAATTCACTGTATCTATGTTTTTGCGCCAAGAATGGTATGACGTTAGACTGGCACATGAACGGAATGGTACATTACCTCTGAGGGGCACAGATTTAGATAAAATATGGCTCCCGGACACGTATTTCACGAATAACAACGACTACAAGCTTTACGAGGACAACCAGTTAGCGCTGATCTCTAGATATGGATATGTGTATTACAGTGCAAGGTAAACTACTCAACAAACGACCAAGACACAACTTCTTTGTATGTGGTCATGAGTATACGGATCTCACTTACCTCACTGTCCTTGTCAGGTTATTTGTGGTTGCATCATGTCCCATGTACCTAAAAAAGTTTCCAACGGACGTTCAGGAATGCAGTCTCATTATGGAAAGCTGTAAGTAGAGTCATTAAGCAGTGTGTGACTTCTCTCTAACCCTAACCATTGCCAACTGATATTACTGAGCTATTGTATGGATTAGCATTATTGTATTCCCATATATGATACTTTGTCAGTAAGAGCAATGGGGTTTGCCTCATTTCTATCTCTTCCAGTCGCCTTTACCAGAGACATGGTGGATTACCGTTGGAAAGCCAATCCCGTGAACATACTGAACAGGGAGTTGGCAGAGTTTGATTTGACTAAGACAGAGTACACCTATGAAGATGTTGAATATGTGGCAGGTACGTAAACAGGTCTTATCATTCTTTTAAAACTCTATTTACTCGATCTCTCTGTTTCCTAAACAAAGGTTACTGTACAAAAAATTAGATTGTTTTAGTCAAAGGAAGTTCTCAACAGGCGAAAGGCTAGTACTTGTGCCTTTAGTCCCGAAAACACGAGAGCGCTCATCATTCCAAATGTAACATGAAATATATCACAAGGAAGAGAATGGCCATGTTTAGTGTACTTTTTTGCCCAATAGCTCAAATCCTCTATCCAATCCAAAGACTAAAAGAGCTTCCTATCGTACCAGGCCCTTGGAAGCACTTACCAAACTAAACAGCGTTCAACTGTGGATTGTTTTAAATCAAAATTGTTTTTTTTTTTAAAGAGAGCTTTTCTGATTAGGTTTTTTCTTTTATTACACCCATTAAGAAATCACTTGTGATCCTTGCAATCTGATTGGCTCTCAGCAGTGTGATTTATTCCTAAATCGCACCATTTCCCCACCCAATGAGAATGGGCCACTAAAACAAAACAACCAGACTTCAAGGTTTGTTTAAGGTAACCAATCAAATTGCAGGAAAATGAAAGACAAAGAACACCACTGTGTGGCCAATGTTACAACTGTCGTTCCCAAATGGATCAATTAAATATTGGCAGTGACTAAAATCCTGTATTTTAGCGATTAATAATCATTGCGTGATTTCTAAATGGATGTAATAAAGTGGTAATTGACTTTGTGTCTTGCAATTTTGGTCTGAAATCATACTTGTGATTTCAAATCGAACTCGTTCGATTTTGAAATCACACGTATGATTTCAGACCAAATTGCATTCCACTCAGTTCAATTATCGTTATTAATAACATGGGTGAAAAATTACTCCTTAATTTTGGCACGAAATTTCAGCGTTAGTGATAATTTTACATGTGAAATTACAATGTTGACATGGCAACTTTTGCTACAGTGCCAAAATGGCGTCTTAGTGAACGTAATTTGTCACCCATGATATTAATAGCTAATCCAATGGTATACTCGTGAAATTAGGGAATAATTTCACTTGCGTTTTGTCCAAGAACCGTGAAGTTAGACAAATAATTTCACTCGTCACCATTTGAGTACCCATACTTATTTGGGGGAAAAGCATTATTAACTTTAGTTTTACGAATTACTTCTCCCCCATTGCAGGTGAATATCGTGACATGATAGTAACCTTCACGTTCAGTCGACGGATAGGTTATTATCTGATAAACTTCTACGTTCCTTGTATTATAATGGTTGTCATGAGCTGGATCTCGTTCTGGATGGATCGGGAATGCATTGGTGATCGAATAGCCCTCGGAATAACGACTGTGCTGACAATCGTGTTTTTACTTGGATCAAGTAACAGCACTATGCCTCGAGTCAGCTACCCGAAGGCTATCGACTGGTATCTTATGACCTCGTTCATCTTCGTGTTTACGACATTGCTGATGTGCCTCCTTATTTTCCGGTTTGACCGACAACTAAACAAAAGGGAACGACCTACGACGTCGCTTACCTATGATGCACAGGCAGAGACGGCTACTTTGCAGGTAAATAAAGTCGCTTTTTAATCTCTCTGAAGGAATGGGAGGGTACTAATTAAATATGCCGTGTCCCCCCTGTGACTGATAACTCGTCCCACCTTAATACGCTACTGCTCGTCTTCAGATGTTCTAAAGATGATTTTGTATTTTTTGTCTTAAGTTACCCGACGAACCGGAAGTACGCCGCGTTTCGTATTACGTGGCCGACTCAAATGGTGCTGTATATCCCATCGTCCGGAGAGCGTCTGGTCTCAAGCGGAGAAGTATCCTCAAGCAAGGGTTTCCCAAGAGGCTTTGCGAATTACCCTTACACGTCACTAAGGACAACTTGGGGATGGTGATAAACAATTTCTGTAGAGTCCTATTCCCGTCAGCATTTGTATTTTTTAACCTTATATATTGGTTGACCATTGCGTAGGCGCCATAAATAAAAAGCAAGATTAAATTAATTTAAATTGCCGAAAATTTCGGCCCAAAAGTAACGGTATCAGTTCACGCTAATGGTTTAAAACTAGAATCCACCTTGCCTTAGTGGACAAATTTTCAGTTGGGCAGGTTCAACGGAAATTTGGTAGTCAGGTTTTTGACGGTTAACTTACATTTCCGGAGAATAGAAAGTGATAGGTGTGCACTCCAATATCAAATCCTTTTAATTCGTTAGATTTCGAGCTAGCTTTCTCACTAAGCCATTTTGACCTTGATACCGTAGATGTGCCAATAAGCTCAAAAACGCTGCTTATTGTTGAACTTTTATTTCTCCCTAACACCGTGCATTCGTCCGAGAATAAATACGCATGGTACGATAATTAAGTTCAAGTCCGAACTCAAAGGAGAAACTCTTATTTCTAAACGTTTGACCAACATCGTTATCGCATTTTCAGAGTCAAGTCACTTGACCAGAAGCTATAGTAGCTTCCTCCAACACGGTTTACCGTGACGTTAGTCAGTGCGCCCTCTTTCCTACCTTTTAGTCGCTAATTATCCGCGGCGCGCAAAACTGATAATTGTCTGCGAGAAGACAATATTTTTAATTAACGAACGCCATAAGCCTATCACCAAGGAGTCTGGCATTTTCAGACCAAGTTAACTCGGTCTATAAAAACGCCATTCCACAAGTACAGTGAAGTTGTATGCTCCATGCTCCTGCGCAAGTTAAGGTTCAACCAGGTTGATAATAGGGACCTTATTTAGATTCTAGGATGAGGAAGGGGACGCGTACGAGATGTGAATGTCCGTTTTTAGCGAAAATACTAAGAAAATTTATAATTCGGACGATTAATCTTACTCTTTGTTGGCAGTATAGGTTGCTAGGTTATTCCTACTGCTGGTAACTGAGACTTCTTGCTGATCGAAAAATGCCAAAACTGCCACCATGTTGTTGACTTGTTTTGACACGACGAAATTTTTGCAAAACCTCGTACTGAAATGAACGACGGTATGATCATGTTTTTCCCGCCAAAATAATAAGTGCTTCACCCCTACCTTCTCAAGACACTAGATACTGAGGTGTGTCTAGATTTAACGTTAGCTACGTTGTAACGCTCTATGAAGTTAAATTCAAATGACTTCAAACTAGAGAAGCATAAACTTACGTCTGATTTCCAATATTGAGCTTTTTGTGCTGCTTCCTGAGCATGTAGTGAAATTTTTGTCCAAGTTGCTCAACTAAGAGATTTTTCATTAATTGACTTCGTTTTACGAAATACATCAGCCATGACTCGGTACGTGAAGGTGTCGAATGCTGGTTTACGAATAATGTTAACTTGCTACTTAAAAAGTACATGTGTAATTGTCATAATTCTTCCAAATATTGTTTAAATGTTGAAGTGAATAAACAAGCGACAGTGGAATTTGAAGCATTAGTTCTTGTTGCGTTTATGTGAAAGTTTCCGGGAAACTCGATTTGCAGTATGGGGAGTACAAAATTGGTTGATAAAGTGGTCTAAAAAAGTCTCTTCACCGTATTTCGACTTATATTTCAACGCAACTTGCTCACTATTCACAAGCGGAAACCTGGCGCAAAATAAGAGAATCCGATGACGTCATTGCTCATATTTGTTTCATTCATTAAGTGCCAGTGACCAAAAAATCAATTCTTATTTTTCTTTGGATTTCAAAACTGTTATCTAATCACTAAGCGACCAAAGTCAAAAAGACATCTGTTTATTTTAACTGGAATTTTCCAATTTGATGGTAAGCCATAACTAACTTTTATATCTCGAGAGAGCTGGATCGAAGATAAAATGAAGTCAAAGGCTCACTAGTTTAAGAATGCCATGCGTGTGTACGAAGCAGAATTAACATGTAGCACGGGAGTTTTACGCTTGCAGATTCACACGCTGAAATTTTAAGCTAGTGAGCCTTTGACGTCACTTTCCCGTATCCTATGAGGTCCAATCGGTCAGTTTTGAACGTGAGTAATGGCGGACCGCGAAATCTTACACTCAAAAGTAAACGACCTTTGGCTAAAAATCAAAGCTCAAAATTTTGCCAGTCAGGTGTTAAGCAAACACACTGTCAAAATCTGAAGAAAAACAAAAGGTTTTTTTTTTTTATCACAGGGGCACTTTTACAGAAGGTGTCATGCTATTTACAAATTGACTTTAAAAGGTAAAAGATCTTGTTAAAATCACCTAAATCTCCAATTTTGAGCCTGGTAGCTTTCATGACGAGCCATTTATGAGCCATCAAAAACATCAAAATTTCTTGGGTGGCGAATTAGCCTGTTCCAGGCCCTCAGATAGTGGAGGCGAGGGAACGAGAACAAGAAAAAGAAATCGATCGATTTCTTTTGCTCGTTCTCGTTCTCGTTCCCTCACCTCCACTATCTGAGAGCCTGGAACGGGCTAGTGGCAAATGCGCTAATGATCCCATGGACATAATTTGTAAACTTTCGAATCAAAACTTTTCAGTGCTCAGAGATTATCTGGTATATCACATTCAAATTTTCAGAGATATCTTCTCATTATGCAACGCACTATCAATATCCAGTACTTTATTCATGACTGACTGATTGGAAAACAACAGCTTTGTGCTTATGTGGCAAAAATGTAAACCAAAGATTCTTCTACAAGACAGATTTGCGTCACGTTTACGTAACAGGGCCACCAATAAACAGTAGGCTGCTCCTCGTCATAGCAGCACGAAAATATATCACTGAGTGAAGTAATGCAAAACCAAAGCAATTCGCTAATTTTGTATGAGTAACTGGAAACAATGCTTTTGCAAAAGAAAGAGTATTATGGTATATAGCTAGAGGGATTATGGCCTTTTAGATCGGAGGACGAGAACGACTACGAGTACGCGTTTTCCGTACTGAGCATGCGCATACGGTTTGGAGGCCGTCGAGCGACGACATTTTTCGCTCAGAACGGAAAAGTCGTTATCGCCCTTCGACCTAAAGGTAACCTTAAGGTCCCATTGTTGGCACGGGAAGCACGAGAGATAAACAACCAGTAGTGTAGCAGCTGATCCAAAGATTACTCGCTAAACGAGCGGACAAGCCGCGCGGAGAATGGGGAGGGATTTCACCGCGCCCCTTCCCATTCCTCCGCGCGGCTTTGAAGCTCGTTATTGCCTTCCGCCAGCTAAGTAGCCTGCGAGCAGGCTCTCTCTCCTCGGAGGGCCTGCTCGCAGGCTACCAGCTACGCAGGCTTTCAAACCCACACTTCTTGGGTTTTTGACAACTTGCGTTTGAAACGAAAATTTCAGATTCACGTTTGCCATAAACGCGATGCGAAATCTCTCTATTGGCGTTCTCTAACCCCGAAATAATGTTGGTAATGGTTTGACGCGTTAAAAATGTTTGGCAATTTTTGTTTAGTAAGTAAGGGAGCCATAGGACCACCATGGAACAGACATGGATTCACACTCGAAAGTCTGAGATGCAAAATCTGTATCATTGAAAGTCACACCCTCGATTCGATATGCACTAACGAAGAAATCTATTACACATCTCTTTAAGAACAACGCTTTATTTCAATGATACAATGTGCGCATCACAACGCGCAGATAACTCGGCAATGGCTCGTTTCAAGCGAGGGGGGTCCGTGAAGAAATAAATAAACAGTTCCCTTTCCATCAGTTTTAAGCTGTCGGAGCGGAGGACCTGGGGATGAACAATAGAGAGATTTAGCAACATGATTACGACAAGTTGAAAAATGGGAAATACAGGTTCACCATTTGAGACTGGAAACGGGTTTCTAACGTTTACTACACGGAAAAAGAGTGTTTTGAAACAAAAAGACTTACCTTGAAGCAGAGAGCTTCAAAGCAAAAGACGATCCAGTGTCCGACACTAAAGCTTGCCCTATTGCCTGGGGCAAGCGAAATACATCCGTGGGCAAGTAAAACAAATCTAAGACTTGCCCGATCGGGCAATCAGAATTTTTGTTCGACTAATATTTTGCAGAACGATTTGATTTGCAACAAAGAAGGTGACTAGTAATATAACGTAGTCACCGCAAAAACGATTAAAAAATAGCTTTACATCGCTTTGCTGTCATTTATTTCTTTGTTAGAAATAATTATATTGGTACAAACCACAAAACAGATTACAAGAAGGAACATGTTCGTAGCCGCCATCTTTCTCCGCACGAAAAGAATGTTGTTTGTTGTGTAATGAACCCAGTTTTCGCACGGCCAAATACGCTACGATACTGCTTTGATATCGAACAAGCCCACAAGAAAATTCTACCTTTTGTAATGCAATTTCAACCAGCTTTGAAAGGCTTAAAAACATACTATTGGATAATTGGCAAATCTGACATTACTTCAAACAGAAGGCGCAAGCGCAACTAGTCCCAGTCCTCTGTCGTGCGTTTCAGTGAAAAACATGTAAAAACTCTCAGGAAACGAAAGGAAGAGGCTGTTTCTTCACCGAATGGGAACCGTCCTATCATTTTTCGTAAATTGTAGCACGGAATTTCTATTTGAACACAAAATGGAAGTGATATTTTAAAAAGCGTTTCAAAAGAGACGTTTTTTTTTTTTGGGAAATAATTTTTGTTAAAATCGATGCAACAGGATTTTGCGTTAAAAAATGTGAAAAACGTAGTTAACTCGCTGAGTTTATAGGCATTTTCTGTTTTGGTCACATGATTTACCAAATATGGTTATGACTCGAACCAGACAAAGAAATATCAAATAGAACACGCTTGGCAAAAAAAGATATACTGTAGAGTGAAAGTGAGTTGAAAAATGACTATTTGAAGGAGTCCATAGCAAAGGTTTGGTAATTAAGAGCCACCTCTTTAAGTCGCGCTGATTGGTGCTGGGAAAGGCCACAACCACAGCATCATCATTATCAACCCACCCAAAATTGCCATCAATTTGGGACATCGCCTGCATTATTTAAGTGCCCCAAAGTTCAAACTATCAAGTTGATACCAAACATTATAAAAACCGTTAAACTGTACCTTTTTCTTTCCTTCGCAGTCTTTAATGATGTCCTTGATAGATTGCTCCAAATTTGATAGCTGCTCTTCCAATTGATTTAGGCCATCTGCTATGCGCTGTACAATTACAAAAATTAAAAAACTTGATATTAAACAACTCCCTGTCAATAATAACTTGATATCATCCTCTGAGATTCACATCGCACAGAATGCTATTGTTTTTGGTGACCGTCTCCTTACGGTGCCCAATTTTCTAATGAGTGGCATACTTATTTTCTCATTCCGAATTATTCTGCTATGATTGGTCCGCCGATTTGCCTTTGGGAATATTTCGGTCTGTTCGGTATCTCACACGATAAGAATAGCTTGTGGGGTCGTGCACAAATGAAATCAAATCAAATTAATAAATATCAAATCATACTGGTTTTTTAGGAGAGGGGAAAACCGGAGTACCCGGAGAAAAACCTCTTGGAGCAGAGTAGAGAACCAACAAACTCAACCCACATATGACGCCGAGTCTGGGAATCGAACCAGGGCCACATTGGTGGGAGACGAGTGCTCTCACCACTGCGCTATTCCTGCTTCATTCATGACCTGGCGAAAGGAAAAGGTTTGTTGTACCTGAGGACTCAACTGTGGCAGACCTCTCGCCGTTGCAGACTCTCCGTACACTGATTTCACACATTGCTGATGGATTTGTTCCCTGAAAGAGAATACACATCATGATCGATTTCTAGGCGTTCGTCGGCTTTACAGGGTTACAGGGTTCACGGAGCCAAACATCGATTTTACACTGTAGCTCCACACATGAGACTCGTGTGCCAACCCATTGATACTCTATGAGAAACAGACTGACCACCACGCCTCCCTGCCGGGTTATTGAGTATCCTCTGCATGTTTTTTAAGAGGGAATTAATTTCAGGTTTATTGCCACTCCTCGTGTGTTAAAAACTACAGGGAGATTGTATTTTTGTAGAAAAGTCAAAACACGATACTTGAACTAATGAAAAAAAAAATGGTTTTAAGCCACACGAGAGTCCCGAACTGCAAAACATACATTTGTTTGCATGTCTCCTCCTGTCTGCTGCCTGTAGAGGAAAGTGACACAGTGAAAGACTCCAGCTCTTTGGCCAATTTCTGACTCCACTCTGCAAGTTGGCTATACGCCAAGAAAATCTCCTGTGCCTTTCCGCCTTCCTCGTTCGCGGGTAATCTTTCCATAATACGGTATAATCCTTCTACGAAATGATCTCGACTGTCAATAGTTCCTCGCGTGGGGTGAAGAGGTTGAGAGGCGTGATCATCCATAACTGCCTGTGGTTAGAGTTAAGAGAAACCGCGCTCCATACATTTTGCAATATTCTTAATTCAATCCTTTTAAAAGAAGTCATTAAATTAGCACTGCACTGCCAGAGGTCATAAGTTGGACACCTTACAACATTTGAAACAAGTACCAAAAGAGAAGCGAAGCAAACTGTGGTTGAGCAATTCCCAATTAGGTTGCTGGGGATTCTCCACGGATTGCAACTGTGTGTCTAAGTAAAACTATTTATACAAGGTTGCCCCGTCAACATTAATTATACCTAAAAGCTGATTTCCACTCGGGGTGATTTGCCTGTGCCTGCCTGGCCTCTGTATTTACATCTATGCGAAATCGAAAGCTACTCCAACCGATCCCATCTTCAAAATTTACTTCACTTTTGCTAGCTTAGGTGCTCCAAGCGCTCGATCTTCAAAGCTTAAAATAAGACTGGTTTGAACACCGCACAAGTTAGGAGACTAAACGTAAGTACCTCATCCACAAAGCCTGGTAATTAATTTCTCGTTGTGCACAGGAAGGAAAAGAACTGTATTAAAACGGAAAACGCACGCACAAAGTGTCCCACACTATCGTTTTGCCAATCAAATATCACAATGCGTGGCGCTTTTCTTTCCCTTATGGTTGCTTAGCTCATAAATAGCCTGGTACCAGGTGCGAATTGCCTAAGCATTCACATCCCTTCGGTGGACCGAGAACCTTATCAATTTTAAACTTGCTACATGAAGGATACAGAGCGCGCCTCCAGACCCATGACAGAGTCACTCAATGTGCTTTCCAGACCACTGAACAAACGATGGATGTCGCGGTTTTTTCGGCCTTCGACCTCAAGAGCCATGGTAAGCAATTCATGTCGCGAACGCTGCAGTAGCAGATGGATGATGACCTGGGACACAAGGATAAATAACAACAACATCAACAGAGAGAAGAAGCTTGGCCGGAACCGTCAAAGACAACGGCAGGATGAGTGTTACTTAACTTGTAATTTTGCTTTAAGTCAAGACATCAAGTGAAATTAAATTTTGCAGGTTTTATCGAGTTTGGGCAATAAGGAAATGAATGTAAAAAAGGCTTTTTTTTCAAATGGCTTTGGCTTTTCGTTTCGGATCGATAAAGAACTTAAGTTGTTTATATTTCCGAAAAAAAAAAAAGTTCATTTGTGCTTGTGACCTTTCGTTTAGTTTAGTGCAAATTACACGAACAATGTACCGTATATCTGAGAACGGACTTGGAATGTAAATTAGTTATTGGCGAATACAACAAATTTTACCCCGACATAATGCTGTCTGCCAACAATCGAGAAGTTGGAGCTCAATCTTTAGAACTGAAAAAGTGCTGTGGATGGTTTTGATGGTGGTGTAACCTATCTTGCAAGCCAAACAAAAGGAGGGAGGAGAGGGAAAAAATCGGATTTCATTCTTCTCTGCAGTACACACCTGATCCTGCTTAGATGTGAAGTAGTCCTGCCTCGCTATCTTCAGATCATAATCTCCCTTAAGGATACTTGTCGCCTGTAGTTCGCCGAGCTCTAGTACAAGTCCCGGTAGTACTTGTTCAGAAAGTTGTCCTATCTCCATCTTTACTTGAGTGAGTGCCTTTTGGACTTCACGTAGGTTGGCACTGGTGAAAAGAAAACAATCCAAGGGAAAGGGCAGTGAAGTTTTAAGCTCACAGAAAAAAAATAGAAATCGAAGGTTTTTACGTTCTCAGTAAAATCAACAACTTTATTTTCACCCAAGATTACCCACACACACTGTTTACAACAATTATTCTAGTCTGATAAGGGGTGACTAGTGCCTCAAGTAACTACGGTGGTAAAATGCCAGACAGTTATGAAAGAGTGTGATATTGTACAAGTTTAGGTCCTAACACACCTAAAATGAAATTCACAGGATGCAAACTAGAACAACAACAACATTGCCTCGTTCCTTTCCTGTTGCATTAATATTAACTAGCGGAACCCTTGAGTGCGGGATTGCGGGTGCATTAGTTATATATCCCCAGAATTCCACTTAGCTTCACGACTGCGGGACCAACAGATTTATGCCGTGAAAAAATGGCCGGGTATTCTAGAAACACTCCCAAAATTAATAAGATTAAATTGCATTGAACCTCATTTCACAACTGCGTCGCTAAGTGAAGGCTGGGTGTCCAAGACATCCTGGAGCTTCCACTATGGGAAGCCAGCTCCAAGATGGAGACTGAAGTCATGGCTGGCAAAACCTGACAACCCAGTCATGAGCCCCCACGCAGACCCGTCACACTAATAGACAGTGGAAAGTAGAGGGTGGGGAGGTGGGGGGGGGGGGAGAGGGAAAAACCACTAAACGCTCCACACAAAATGTTCCTACTTCCCGCCACATGGATAAATAAGCCCTACAACCCAAAGCACGAAGAATCCGACGCATGAGCAAATACAACAAAACCACTGACAACAACTGACTGCAGCCACTTCTAGTTGTTAACTCTGTTTAGATAATAATTTTTATTAAACAGTAAGTAGTAGTAGTAGTAGTAGTAGTAGTAGTAGTAGTAGTAGTAATTACCTGAAGACTAATAATTGAATAATTTCCTAAATAATAATCAATAGATTGATTAATCCATCAAAATTCAAGTCAGATTAAACAAATAGTACAAAAGTAGATAAATTAAAGATGATTATTGAACTAAGAGACATGCTGAAGGGTATATTCAGTGGACTAATATTCCATGTAAGGAGATACATTGGAGATCATTGTTTTAATGTTTTCATAAATAGTATTCCAAATTGATGGGCCATGAAATCTTACAGTAAAGAATTCTACAATCGGTTCGTACATTCGGGAGGTAATAAGACAGCTTTTAGCAAGCTTTGTATTATAAGTAGCAGTGAATCTGTTTTATTTCAGTGAAAAAGGGGGTAAAGACAGATGGTAATAAGTGATTATGATACTTGTACGTAAAATGCAAAGAGCTACCCCACAACCTGAGAAGTTAATGACAACCTACATGTATGCTGAAATTGCAGTCAGGAATTTGCATATACTATAAGATCACATGTACTCAGGCCTGTAGTCACGCAAATACGCAAATATGAACTGTTGAAAAAAGCTGTCGCTTTTTTGTCAAATTCAAGCCGAGGATGACCGAAGGTCTTCGGTCGAAACGTCTTTACCTAGTTTTTTGAGAACGTTGTTTGACATTCAAATAAGTCAGTGTCCAACATTTCTTATAGTCAACCTACATGTACTTCGTTTAGGTTCCAGTTTTCATTTTCCTACATGCAATAATTATTATAACAAACTTTAAATTTTCTTTTCCCATGTAAATGTACAAATACCCACAACACACATGCAGCAGGTGACCATTAAGCCATAAAGACTTCATTAATTGAGCATCCAAAACTTGAATAAAAACTTGTCCAAGGAAAGCTCTGTTGACTCTCTACAATAATTTATGCAGGGGTTTCAATAACCTTTGAAGTAGATGCCTGAGCTAATCAATGTAAGCGGCAGTCACTCGTGTCTTTTACAAGGGTTTCACCATTTGAGTGATAATCAAGGCAGAGTAGAGGCAGTGAGAGGCAAATTTCTGACAACATAGACAGCGGTATACCGCCTGTGACCTGCTTCTAATTAAACCCCTTATTTACGGTAGCCTGCAAGCAAAGATCTCATTTTTTTGCAAGATGTCACCTGCAAAAGCTACGCAAGCTCCTAGCGTTGCTACTTCACTCACGATTGCATTTGACATCTTAGTTTACTAACAGACCAATGTGTACAGAGTACGTTCTGGTGCTGTACCTTAGTTTTTCTGTTCCTGGAGGGTTCATCTCCCATGAAATGCTTTTCAGTTTATCTTCTTCTGCTCTAACTGCACTTGTTACTCCTTTCCCAGCAGCTGTGTTATGAATTCTCTTACTTTCACTTGAAGCATAACTAAGTTATAGGTAAAAGTGACACAATGTACATGCAATTAATGTAAGATAATACCACAATTTATCAACAAACGTTTTGGACAGAGTTTCTTTCATTGGTTTGATCTGATGTCCATCCGTCCATTATTTTGATAGCACACAGGCCAGATAAAAAAGGACAACATCAATTGCAAAAGGAGCCCCAGCTCTCAAAAACGTTACCACCCTGGTTTTACGATAATAAGTATTCACTATTGTTCTCAACAAAATTGTGGAGACATTTGAAACTTCCTCACCCATCAACTGATTGAGTACAGATAAAATTATAATAAAATATTACTAAATGGACCCCCCTCCCCAAACACAATCACAAATGTCTCAAGACATGGTGGGGCTATTAATTTTGCACTTCTTTCTTAACAACAACTTGGTAGGCAAGGAAGAACCTTGTTGGCTTTGATGTTATGGTCCAAAAATGCTTAAAAAATGGAAAAGGGTTATATACTCAGCTTTACACTGTATATAAAAAAGATGTTCTTTAAAGACACACAGTGGTCCAGAGAAAACACGTACACATATTGCAATCTTGCTAGCTCCTGGCAATCATTCAAATTGACGTCGCTGTTTTCCCCTAAGAAAAAAAAAAGATGTGATCATGCGAGCGCCTGCTTTGGTCATAGTAGACATACATTGTAGTTCAAAACCTAGTTGAACTAAGATCGTGAGGAAAAAAATTGCAATAAGCAGCTTAACATGATTGTATAAAAACAATAATATTATTGGCAGATACTGAGGAAAAATCAATATCCACATACAACGTTCAATGTTCAATCACATTCAATTCATGCCAAATAACTTGTGCAGTATTCCATATAAATTAAGTACTATACCATGTAAATACTTGCTGATAGTTCATTTTAATCATTTTGAATTTGAAAGCAGTGTCATGGTAACACTTTAAAGTGTTATCATGACAATCACTGATGAAATCAAATATGAACAAAAATTCTTCAAAGGTTTGTTTTTCCATCATTGATTTTACCTGGTTGCAGTATGTACTGTAACAAGACAAAACCCAAACAGGAAGGGGGAAAAAAAGAATTGGCAATTTGCAAAGTTTTTAAGTTTATTTCTGGAATAATCTGGTAGCGACTGAAGCAAGATTTGAGGCCAGAAAAACCTTACAAATGCAAAATCTGTCAGATTTGCGTACCTCTTACAAGAAGTGTTGAAGGATCGCTAATCTCCAGCAGCTCATATCTTGATATCTCTTCTCCTCCAGCCATCTCTGCAATTCCCTGCAAGTGCATATATTAATTTTTAAAACAAAGAAGAACATAAGAAATAAGAACATTGCTTAGTTTTATTAACTTACTCTTAGGCAAAAGTACAGATTACAGATGTGCTTTAGAAATTCCCTCTGGTTAGTTTAGGGCTCATAGATTTTACTACTTAAACTACTTTGTTCTTTTGTATTCAAGCACCCTCTAGTTACTACTGTCACCCTTCACTTGGCATCCCTACTTTATTAAAAGACTTCATCAGTAGGTGAGGTTATGTCATCATTTACATATTTAAGGAGCAGTCGTGGTTCAGTTGGCTAGTGCGCGGCTTTCGGAGCATGAGGTCCCCGGTTCGATCCTCGGTGACTTAAACGTCTGTTTCAACTTTCCTCTGATCCGTGTAGCTATAGCTTTAAATCCCCTTAAAAACGGAGCACTGACAGAGGGAGGGGGGTAAAGGGGGCACCGTCGGCTTCCATTGATACCAGCCTCGTAGCTGAAGAAACTACCGACGTTACGGTCAAACCAAGTGAAGCGTACCCCTTAAGATTGCATTAATGAAGTGATTATTTAAAACTTGAACCCGCTAGTCGTTTCAAGAATGCAATTATGAATTGATTATTCAAATATTGAACTCGCTCGCTCGATCCAAGAATACGGCTAAATTCGCTAATGGCTTCCGTTTTCGAAAAATCAATTCACTGTTGCGACTAGTAGGTTTCAAACCTACTAGTCTTTTCTAGAATGCAATACTGAATCGATTTTTCGGAAACGGAACCCGTTAGCCGTATTCTTGGATCGAACGAGCGAGTTCAATATTCGAATAATCAATTCATTATTGCATTCTTGAAACGACTAGCGGGTTCAAGTTTCAAATAATCAGTTCATTAATGCAATCTTGAGGGGTACGCTTCACTTGGTTTGACTGTAAATAAAGTTACTTTACTTTACCTTTACCTTTTATACACTGATCAGTGTACACTGCACCCACCCAAGAGAAGAATGCAATGGTAAAGGTACAAGTCATGTAGAATACATTTTATTTTGCAAACACGACTTGCACTTTGAATCTTGGTCTAGCAATCTCGGCAATTTCCCAAAAGTTAGGTTTAGGGTTACAAGAAATGCTTTTTATTGACAAGTACATGTACCTCAAAAAACTGTTTTCTAGTATAAGCAGTTAGTACTCCAGTGAAACCTTCTTCAGAAACGTAGTAACTGTCATAGTCCAGCTGAGATAAAAATGGTGCAGATGAAGATGAACCTCCTGCAAGATACAGTAAGAGGATAACTATGCAACTACTTGAGAGTGTAGATATACAGGGTTCGCACAGATTTTTGGTTGCAAAATTAAAAACTTTTTTCCAGAAGTTTTCCAAAATGCTAATTTCTTTTTCCAAGACCCAAGTTTAGTATATAAATTATATAGTTTGTCCCATAATGCACTGTGAACATACAGTAACCACGATGCGGTGCTGGCGTAAGAGAGATCTGTGAATTCTCGGTCAGCGATTGAATGTTTTCGCCAAAGCCAAAGTTTTAAATTAGATTTCACTTGTTTGCTGCGCTCACTCGTGAAATATTTTTCAACACTCGAAGAGAAATCTCCTATCTCCACGCAGCCATGTAATATCCTGTATTTATCCTCAGATTTTAGAGTAGCTTGGTGTTGCTAGTACATGTATCTCCAAGCATTTACCTTCCCCACCATGATACACCAAAGAAGACAGACCACAACACCAGGAACTACATGCCCTACGCTTTGCGACAAGTGTAGGTTCTTTTACGTCCCACACGATTATGAGCATTGAAGGGTTGTGAGACGGGGCCTACGGTTTATTGTCCTTATCCAAGAAGACATAAAAGTCTAACCATTTACTGATGTCATTATAAAGGCAGCACTTTCTCCTCAGTTATTTGAAAACCCCAAGTGTTGGTCTGGCCGCAGTTGAATTCACCACCTCCCATGTGGTAGCCCGCTGCTCAACCAACTGAGCCACCGGTGCACAGTACTGTACAACTGCTGTGCTTCATTCTCCAACAGGTGGACACTTGGTAACAAAGTAGGTTAGGATAAGACAAAGGTCATCTTATCAAAATGTGGGGAAAAAACTTTTATCCTTTTTTGTTCTCATCATCCTTTGTCCCTGGCCAAGACTCCAAGACTCCAAGAACCACATCCCTTCCACACTAAATGATCAGTCAATGCATGATTCTTAATACAGGCCCCCGATCTTAATTCCTGTATCCCTCAAAGTGATGTCTGGGAGTGTTAAAGGCTACTGTAATTCTTCCCCCTTAATGCAGAGATTAAAATTATTCAAACCAGTTCAACTTTGATTTTACCTTGTCTATTTACATGTATCATAACCTGAAACAATGGAAAATCAAATTTGAACTGGTTTAATAAATTTTGAACCACAACATACTGTACATATAGATAGATAGATAGATAGACAGACAGACAGACAGACAGACAGACAGACAGACAGACAGACAGACAGATAGATAGATAGATAGATAGTACTGTAGATAGATATAATTATATGTATATTTGTTGTTATAGCTTCTGCACCTTGGGAGGCAGGACATCACAAGCCAACTCAAAATTTATTGTACCTGACAGTGCCAAAATTTATATGAACCAGAGAATTAATCTTTAAGGAGAAAGTAGTGTGTGAGCAGACCGCGTATGGAAAAAAATTGGGACTAAGAAAAAACAGAGAATGAAGCCACTGACCCCTGGGCTTAACTGATCATTGGCCTATGTTTAAAGTTGATACCAGAGAGATTATAGCCTACACATAGACACACAGTACATACATGTAGTGGAAGTCATGTACACGACATGTACAGAAACACGTACCTTCCTGTCCTCCAAAGAATGCCACCATTTTAGCAACAGAATTTTCCAAACTTAGAAGAGCAGAGTTCATCTACCGAAAAAAATTATAGACAAATAAGTCACAAGTAAGTGTTTTGATTGACAATATCACTAAAAAATAATGACAATCAAGATTCTGTTTTATGCAATGAAAAAGTTTTTAAAAATTAATAAAAACAAGTCTAAGTGAAAAGGCAAAAAGGTACTCTAGATACCGGTAACAGTAATTAGCATGCTAAATTTGCATCAGGTACCGTAAAACAATAATTACAATTAACAGTGTATATGTTGCAGTTAAAATTTTTCCTTGGTTAAAGAAGTTTCAAACCAGTTTGTTTCTTCTTTCCTTTATCTTATATAGGGTGACATTATCATAATTTGAAACAAAGAAAAGTAAAAAAACAAACTAGTTTCAAAATTCCTAACTACAACATATACACTGTATGTACATGTATGGAAACTGAAAGAAATTTAAAACTTTTTGTTGAGAAAACATTTTACATTAAGGCAAAACTGTGTACAATTGACCGAATGCAAAAATGGCCGCCAACAAATTATTTTTTTGTCTTTGTGTTAATTAGCCTAACTAGCCTCGGTCACACGTGTAAAAGTGAAAGAATTTGGGCTGTAAAACGAGGCTAGTTAGGCTAATTAACACAAAGACAAAAGAATAATTTGTTGGCGGCCATTTTTGCATTCGGTCAATTGACTGTAGATGTATGTATTTACCTGCACATTGTCACCTTGGACTGACTCTAAGGTTTTCTTGTATCTTTGTTGGTTTTCCTGAACCACTGAACTCAATTTTGAAAGTTTGTGACTTAAGCTTGTTTGATGAAGGCTACAATTTGTGTAACAATACAATAACACAATAATGAGTGGTACTGTAAATGTCCTGTGGTGATGTTCAAGGTTTCAAGGGCCAACTGTATCAGAAAGGGTGAGCTCTTTATCTTTTCATCTCTCACTGCTCTCCCCTCTGCAGCTTAGGTTGTATATCAGTGACTTTTTCCCGTACAAACATGGCAATGCAGTACTGCACAAAATAAAGTTACCAGTCTCGTCTTGTTTCATTGCGAGATAAGTGTCTTAACTCTAGAGCCAAGAATCTTATCTTGCAAGAATCACTGAAGCAACAAGATTGGCATAAGGTTTGACATGAGTCCAATGTCTACTGTGGCCTCGTAAACTGAACAACAACACCAGAAACTCTGTGCCCCACTCTTTGTGAAAAGTGTGATTTCTCCCATAGAATAACAATGGCTGAAAGCTATATAGTAAATTACCAGAACTTTAAGAGAACAATAATTATTGTACTGAAACTAAAAAATCTGTACCTTAATTTATTCCCCTGTGAAACTATTTTTTGTAGCCTGTGCTGCATTGTTTGGAGTTCCTTTTCTAATGCACTGACCTCAGCTCTGTACAAGTAAGAAGACAACCAAACCTAATAGTTATCATTCAAAGATGGAAGCTACATGTATACAATCATACAATGTACCTCTATTTCCCCATAAATTTAAAGAAAATACTTTATTCTGGAATAAACAGAAGCCACTTGAAAAATATAGGTTTTACATACATAATACATGCAACTACATACATTTATTGTGGCAAATATATACATCTTATTCGATGGTTTAACATATAATATGCGCGGATATTTCGTGAGTTGCGTAGTATTTTTCCGAGTCCCGCGGGGGCGAGGAAAAATACGAGCAATGAGCAAAATGTTCCGCGAGTATTATACATGTATGTTAAACCATTGAATAAGAGACTTATTATTCCACTACACAAATGTGTTATTTGGCTTCAATTTTATTTGGTAAAAGTGTTTTTGAAAAAAAATCATCATCTGTCCTTCAGGGCGCGTGCGAACAATGTAACCAGCACAAAAGCCAGCCAAATGTCCTTGTTTGACTGGATAAACAAATTGACGAGTGACAAGCAATCACCAACCAAATTCTCTAAATACTCAGTCTTTGCATCATGTTGACAATTTCTTTCATTGAAAAACTTCCATTCCGTCCGTATTTGCTCTGTTCTAAACCGGTCTAACCAGGACACTAAAGTGTATTACCGTCTCGTATTTCGTGCAATCTCTTGACCAAATATGGTAAAAATGGCGTAATAGTGGAATAACAAAAGATAAATATTCTCAGAAAATATTTCATTTAAATGTGTCTAAACTAATTAAAAGTGGGAGACGCAGTGGCCTCATGGTTAGTGTGCTTGACTCCGGATTGAGTGGTCCATGTTCTGGTCCTGGCCGCCGGACATTGTGTTGTGTTCTTGGGCAAGACACTTTACTCAAGATTGCGGTGCCTCTCTCCACCCAGGTGTATAAGTGGGTACTGGCAAAAATGCTGGGGGTAGCCCTGCGATGGACTAGCATCCCATCCAGGGGGGAGTAGATACTCCTAGTCGCTTCGTGCTACAGAAACCAGAGATACAGTCTGTAAGCACCGGCTTGATGGGCCTTTCAGACTCGTAAAAGAGACAAGTTAAAAACCTCAGGTCATTGCTTAATCCACTACAGCTTTTAACTCCTCTATTGCCGGTTTTCACTGTCACACCATCATCAAAACCATTCATCAAATAAAGTCAAGAATCAAAGAGATAAAAGAAGATGAATATTCAAAGTCTCGCAAAGATTCAGGTCTGTGCGATGTTTTGTGCAGGAGATATTCAAAGAAATGTTTTACTCAAATTTATAAGGCTATGTATGGAGACGTCATGTTTGTGTCCATATGAGTACTTATTCTCATGCAAGGACTGTTCAGATTGCAAAATCTCAGCAGATAAGTCTTTTTGCTTTTTGCCAATGTAACAGCATTCTCGGCCGCCACTTTAATACCCTGTCACACAAAAGCTTAGAAATTCAACCTTGCTTTATCACAAGACGAAAAACCCTGTCAAACTGAAAATTGGTCAAAAGATATGTCTTAAGCTGTTGTAATAACTAACTAAAATAAAACCTAAAAAGGATTGATAATTCCTTCTTTTTTAATTTTGATGGCGTCACATGAAAACCAAGAATAGGCAAAGCGACGCTGTCCATTAAAAAGGGACAACAAGGAATATTAAGGTTATTTGCCACTTCCATTACCCTAGTACATACAGTGAACTCAAGCGACTTGCACCTTTGTAACATAATAGCTTTTGCAATAATTATTATGTGGTTATGTCATGTCACCTGAAAGTGAGACTTCTAGATTACACTCTGTCTAATGCCACACAATTTACTTGTTGACTGGGGGAGCTTTAGGTGAGAGTGGGCAAATACAAGATTGGTGTATAATAATACCATACAGTGTATACCAGTATAAAGGATTGAAACATTGAATAAAATGAGGTGTGGAAAACCAAAAAATGCTCACAACTAAGAAAACAGTTTTGCTGGTGTGACTACAATCATGGACAAAATTAAGTGTTGGGAAGGTAGCTTCATTTTACAGATACCCCACCCCCCCTCCCCCTTTTCAATGTTGGATTTTCCAGGTAAAAAAAGGTGAATTTTCTTGCCTGAAGAACTCCAACATTGAATATGGGGGAGGAGGGCCACAAGAGCATGGCATTTCCCAAATCCTTAAGCCCATAGTTGGAAAAATCGAATTAGGTACGAAGTGAACTGATGCCCGCAACCTTCTCAACAACTTTTGACCACCATTGTACGTCACTTGTGTTCATTTTGTGTTTATTTTTATTCCAATGATTTTCAACTTATTTTCATTACCCTTATTAGCATTATTTGGTTGCTTACCCAATTACTCTACTTCCTCACATACCTTATTTTGCTTGTGTAAATGTGTTATTCCCACACATTTCTCTTACCTAATTCCTGTTGTGTAGGAGTGGTAAACTCCTTCCTTCCCTTAGGTAAATCCTGTATTAGTGTGTAGTAAATTTACTCCCTATCCTTATTTGGTTTTTAGTAATTTTTCTATTTTCCTGAATGCCATTATAAATTGACTACCATTTACTCAGTAAGTTCAGTTGGTGCAGTTAATTTATCTGAAGAGTGTCAGTCTTCAAGACAAGTCATTTTCCAAGTCTTCTCATATCTGTAGTTATCAATAACACTGGTGTTACTTGTTCCCGTTTTTTTTATATTATTATTATTATTATTATTTCGTTCATTCACACGATATGTTGTTAACGTGGTTTGTAAACTAGGCATCAAGGCACGACCTATGGCCTTAGGTGTCTAGTGTTCTTCTCAAGATTCTTGCCGTTCCCAACAAGGAGGCTTTTTGTAGTAATACCATGCAATCTAGTCCAATTTTCTTCAACGATGTTTTCAAATTTTGCTGAACGTCCCTAGTGCACCAATGACAATTGGTATGACAATTACTTTTCGGCAGCTCCAGATTTTCCCAATCTCTCTTTTTAATTCTTGGTATTTTTCCATTTTCTCTTGTTCTGTTTTCCAGCACTCTTGTATCAAAAGGGCACGCGATATTTATCACATAACATGATCTTTCTATCTTATCAAGAACAACTACATCAGGTCTATTATGCTCAATTTGATGGTCTGTTTGAATTCGGAAGTCCCATAACACCTTTACCTGATTGTTTTCTATAACTCCTTCAGGGTCATGATCATACCACTTGTCTTTGCATGGGATGTTGAATTTCTGACAGTTTCCAATGGATAACTTGGCCTACCTTATCATGTCGCCACATTTTATACTCTCATTATTATGGGCAGACGGTTTAAAACAATGGAAATTATTATTTATATACTTAATAATTATTTATTAATAAATTATTTATATACTTATTATTATTGTTATTATTATTATTATTATTATTATTATTATCATTATCATTATCATTATTATTATTATTTTGTCATCTTACACTGGAATGACTTTTATACATTCGATGTTGGAGTTTTTTCCCTAATAAGGAACCTCTTATAAATAGATGTACAGTAAGTGGGCTTAAGGCAATGAGAATAGGCGAACTTATCAGTGACTGAAATTAGCCAAAAAAATCACCATACATGTACCAATACCATCCTTGTAATAATTACCTACTGTACTACAATAATATTATTTTGCAGTAACACTTATCAGTGAAAGGGGGCTTTGCTGTTTTAGAAATACATAAAAAGAATGCAGAGTGTCATTAAATTTTGTGTATTTACCTGAGGGATTCACTTGAGAGCTGTTCTTCCTCGTGTATTAACAATGAAAGGGTTTTGTCAAGCTGGTCATTCTGAAAGGTTCAGATCATTTCAGAGAAAGAAACAACAGAGGTCAAAGGTTTTATTTACATAACAACAGTACAAACTCAGACCAGTATAATTTTGCATTGTTACTTCATCCAAATCCTTTCCTGTGTTATTTCTTTAGGGGAGAAGTGGTTAGAACACTCCACCAATGTGACCTGGGTTTACCGGTAATTCCCAGGCTCAGCGTCAACCCTAACCCTAACCCTAAACTCTTAATGTCAACGAGTCAACAATAATTATTGCTTATACTGTATCTAGTAGCTAGCACATTTAACATAAAACATAAGGAACAGAGACATAAATAGACTTTAAAAGCTAACAAAGAGTTTGAAATGGAAACCACAGGATATTACAACCAAAAAAACTGAGAAAAATAGAGACAGTCCTTACTCTGTTCATTACGTTTATTTGTATGTTGTTTGATAGTCAAAGAAAATTTACTGCTTAAGCAATAACTTTTCTTTGACTACAATGTACAGTATAATACTAACTTCAAGAATGCATGCTTCTGATGAACAAAGATCCTCAAATCTACAAAAAAGCCAAAGCATCAACTGATAAAAAGATAAAAATTAATTTAATTGTCATTGCCATTAATTTTTATGACAAGGATAATTAATTCCACCTTTTCAGAGTAATCACTATTCTGAAAAGGTAGAATGGGAACAATATTAATTCCAGGTTAATGAGGAACCCACCAGAGAGTCATATGGAAATAACGTCCCATGAAAGCAAGCAGCATTTACACGTAACAAACTTAACGGACACACTATTGAGTGCAATCCTCTAAGGGTAAAGTTGTAGTACGTGTACAAAAAAAAACCAATCTCCTACAGTCAATAATGGATCCAAAGGTCTTGGGTAATCTTGAAAAATAGTGGAAGGGACTAAAAATCCCCAGAACGTGCTAGTCCCAGCATGACAGAAGCCAATAAAAGATACCCATAGATCAACTGCAAATCCCTTTTCATCTGTTGGGCCAGTGAATGCTGTTACAAGTCCATTATTGGAGGCTCATTTTAATATCAATCAAAGACTTAGTATTAACAACAGCATAAGGGGTGGATCCAGAGGGGAGTGAATAGGGTAGTTAGCCAACCCCCATTTTGGCTCCTTTTTTTTTTAATGTCAGTTATTGCATTTTTTTGGTTGATAAATAAATTTACAAATTATTTACAATCTTACGATAAGCAAGTTTTATTAGTTCAAATCTGGACGGCATCTCTCTTCACATTAGGATGTATTAAGGTACATGTACCACCCAAGTATCTGATTTCCTTTAGTCATAAAAGAAACAAAGAAATGTATTTGTCTTCTACTTTTGAAACAGAGTATTTATTCTGTTTATCTGCTTTTTATTGTATTTATTTAATAGCAAATAAAGAGCTTTGGGCTTCTCTGAGGTCATACAGACAAAA
>NC_090893.1:11633001-11638001 GCF_036669925.1 Montipora capricornis
AAGTCAATTTCCAACCGGACGGAAGCGTTCCATTTACGTTTCGACCGAAATTTCGGTTACATCAGTGAAGTGGGACTGTTGTAAATGGAACGGCACGTTTCGTTCGGACCGGACCGACTAGTCAAAGACGACCACCTCCAGAGGTGATCCCAAATATTCCGGTCGGACTGAACCGAAACGGACCTTTCCATTTGACTTCAGCCCGAAATTTCCGGAAATTTTGGCAAGCACCCTTTTGCTTTAATGTTGCCAAACACTGGTCCGTGAAACAAATTGCGAACACTTTTTTAAGGACATACGAAAGACGGTCTAGTGGACAAGTGTTCGGCTTCTTTCCCTGATCCCAATTGTTCAAAGGTTGAACAACTTTATCCACTGGATGAGCCATTAAAAAATATACTCTACGTTAAACGTTCGCCATGGCTTTCCTACAATCTTCAAAGCTTTGGATAGTGACGTATCCATCGGATAAAGTTATTCGGCGTTTGAACCACTGAGAACTGGTTGCTTGATTGCTGATATTTCCTTGGCAATAAGAATAAAAGTGGTGCTAGAAATGCCGAAGTCAATCGTAAACCCTTGAAGGAGTAATATAATTGCTTTTGTAATATAGTTTATTTACATCTCTGGGATACAATAAACATTTTGTCGTTGTTATAGGTCTCGAGACATCGACCCAGTCCGCTTGTGTGTCTTACTCTTCTCAAATGGATATTCAATGAAAACTTGATTATTTGGTTTTCGACGGTTTTTGTTCATTGGTGCGCCCCTTTCTGTAGGGGTCATCGTTCAACTGTGTATCGCTGGAGAAAAGAAGTTCTGAAGGAAGACTTCTTGCTGAGGATGATAAATGATGGGGTGCGTTGTCTCACCATTAACCTGGGTGGGAAAAGAACCAACAAATTACAAACCGACAGGTTGGATCAGCGAGTTCGAAATGAGGAGAAAGATAGCGAGGATGGCGTAGTGGTGAAAGCAATCGCCTCCCACCAACGTGGCCGGGGTTCGACTCTCGGACTTGAGTTTCCCCGAGTTTCCCGTCTCCTCAAAAAGCATCCTTCGATTTGATATGAATTGGTTTGATTTGATTTTTGCACAGGGTCCACAATTAATGCCCGAGCGATACATACACTTGACACTTAAAATTAATTCTTACGTTATTTGTCCTTCATTAAAATCGCGAATTCGTGCCAACTTTCGACATTTCAGTTTACTGAAGTAATGTACTAGACGAATAGTACTTGAACCTAGTCAAGACCAGCCCAGCTGCTACAAGTCTCCTTTAGCTCAGCGGCCGAACTAAAAACTAGAAAATCACAAACGTGTCTCTTAAATTGTCCTAACTTCAGGGTCGTAACGAGGTATATTTTTTCGTAACTGATCCCATATTTTATCCAAAATTTTGATTCCTGAACCCGCAAAAATTTGATCCTTGATCCCTGATTCCATGAAAAATACTGCTGATCCCGATCCCACGCGTTGTGACTCCAGATCCCAGGGTTGTGATCCCTGATCCCGGTCCTTTTCACGCCTTTGGTCCCTGATTCCATATACCTCGTTATGACCCTGTAACGTAACTTGTCCTAATATTCAATCCCTTTTCCTTGTAAGCTTCCTTGTAAGGTTCGTTCTGTGAATTCGATGAGAGGCGCGTTCTATCATTCCGTGATTAGGGAACCTTTTTTTGTGTTATTTCAACTTGAACCTGTAAGCTATTATTACAGTCTACAAGACTCGTAGACTCTATTAGTCAGTTCAAGATGTTGGCGAACTAACTCGGACATGTTGATGAAATGACCCAAAATGAGGGCGAAATGATCGTTGGCGAAAAAACCGGTTACCCCACACCTAAGTTCAGAGTCATCCTTGATAAATGAATACATCACTTCATGGTTCGACTTCATTGTGCTATCAGACGACAAGCCGTACAAATAAACTGGAATATAGTGCAGCATTGTAAAGGCTTAACACCTTGCCCAAAACTAAGGGGGTAAGAAACGAAATTTTGCTGTGATTTGGGTCAATTGTAGCTAATTAAGAGTTCTTAATCAGCAAATGGTACTGTGAAATTCCCAACCAAAGACCTTAGGTACCATTTTTTTCTGATTCTACTGAACAATGCTGTGTGTTAGAAGTAAAATGCTACAAAGTAGAACTCATTTAACTATACTCATACCTGTAGTCTGAGAGCACCTCTTTCAAGCGCCTGCTAATTTGCACCAAACATAACTTTTCGCGTAAAGCATCCTCAAAGTAGACCTAATTTAAACCAAACAAATCATGAACAGTGAACAGTAGGAACTCACTCGGAACATAAAAAAAAATGAAAGCTGACGTTTCGAGCATTAGCCCTTCGTTGCCTTCGCTCTCACGATGGGCAAACGCTCAAAACGTCGGCTGTCAAATTTCTTTGCGGTGGTCAATTTACCACATCAATCGAGTTAATAAACCCATTTCTCTGTTTCACTTCTTCACCGACGCACCACCACACTTTCTTTAAAAACTAAACTCCTTCATTCACTCGAGTTTATGTGAAAACTAGACGCACAGCTGCGTGCACCCAGGCACTAGTTATAAAGTAGCAGGCGTTGGACTGAAATCAATAGGCTTTATTTGATTTTGGGTTATTTTATGCTGTTGTTAGTCACAGCTATCGATCAAGTTCTTCAACAAAGAAATGAACATGGGGAGGGCCTTTCGCTTGACTTTTGCTGTAAACGTAAAGCCATGTTGATTATTTTTGTGGTGTCTGTCTATTGCTGGTTGTAAGCACAATGCTGTACCGCGCACCGGTGGCTCAGTTGGTTGAGCACCGGGCTGTTACGCGGGAGGTCGTGAGTTCAGATCCGACCGGATAACTGACGAGAAAGTGCTGCCTTTGTAATTACATCTGCAAACGGTTAGACTCTCTAGTCTTCTCGGATAAAGACGTTAAGCCGGAGGTGCCGTCTGACAACCCTTCAATGCTCACAATCCTGTGGGACGTAAAAGAACTCGGACACTTGGACACTTGGACACTTGTCGTAAAGAGTAGGGCATGTAGTTCCCGGTGTTGTGTTCTGTCTTCTGTGATGTATCATGGTTGGGAGGGTAAATGCTCGGAGATACTAGCTACACCAAGCTACTCTAAAAATCCGAGGGTAAATAAAGAAATATGATATGATGATATATGTACCTCTATGCTGGCGACTTTGTATTTTCTTTCGGTATCCCAAGAAGGGGATTCCTCCTCGAACATAGCATAAAGATGATCTGATAACCTGAAAGAAAAAAGTAAATAGGATTAATTGTAGAATACCCGGCTACGTGGCCATGAGGCTACTCTGTTACGTGCAAACACGCAAACTATGGCTACGTGGCGAAGCTCAAACATTGGAGAAAAAACCTTAGGGTATAAATCGTTCTAAAAGTTTCAGAAAAGGTGAGACATCCCATAACGATAATCGTCAATGATCCATTCAAGAGACTGAAGTATAATGAAAACTTACATAGCCGCATAGCCACGTAAACCCACGTCGCCACTTTGCCACAGTTTAAGCATTTGCATGTTAACAGCGCACTTGCTCAGTCACTCGCTCAAATTGCCACTTTAATAGTAGACCCCTAGCCGCGAACGAGGATGCGTTGCTTCGAATGGCCGGGTAGTCTGCTATTTTTATTTCCGAAGTACATGTACCCGATTTTGATGCTCAGAACAAGGATCAGTAAAAACTTGAAGAGAAAGGGAATGTAAAGGAAAGGAACTTTATTGAGTGTCTAGTCGTTCTAGCGCTGGAGCACTAATTGGGGACACCGCAAACTGAAATTAACAAAGAAAGCAAATCGAGTCAAAGGTTAGTTTTTGAGGATAGGGGATACCGGAGTACCCGGAGAAAACCTCTCTGTGCAGAGTAGAGAGCCAACAAACTCAACCCACATATGACGCCAAGTCTGGGAATCGAACCCGGACCACATTGGTGGGAGGCGAGTGCTCTTACTACTGCGCCATCCCTGCACCCCTGCACCCCGGCAGGGCAAAGCCTCTCTGGTGTTCGGCGCTCTGTGAGTTGAACTTGGGAGTCTGACACACAAGGAACGATGAGGCAGATATGTGGATTACAATGGATAATATGAACGGATCATGGAAATTAAAACGTTAAAGGTTAAGAAGGAGACAAATAATTTTAGCAGACTCGAGTATTAAAGTACCCACACACTGTTTGAAAAGGGCAATGAACTCGTGGTGTCAAGTTAGAGGTAGTGCAGCCTCGCTAGCTATGTAGTGTGAGCCCTATAATCTTTGTTAAGACTAGTAAAAAAATCACCTGTCATCTTCGCAAAATGAAGATATGAAATCTGTTTCATGGTACTCTGGATACACGAACATCACAGGCCAGGAAAGAACTCCACCTGCATCCAATTGCACCTTAACGTCCAACCCACCATCAGATACAGAAGTAGCAAGGTCGCTCTCATGTTCCAAGTGCACACCTCGTGCCTACAGGTCCAACAAATAATGTACATTACAGAAACCATAGTCAGTGTCAAACAAGCAAACAGCATTCAGCAGACTACAGTGCTGCTTATTCCAGTCTCTACCCTAGAGGGGAAGGGAAATTCTTAAAGTCAAAAAGAAAAAAAAAAACGAAACTTTCCCATTTTTTCTTGAGTTCTCGCATTACCCCTTTTTGTGTGCTCTTTCAGATTAGCTGGGATTTCAGGATATGCCTCAAAGAGATCAAAAAGGAATTAAATGGGGAATGGGCCTTCTTTGTACTAGGATTACAATAATAATAATCCTAGTACAGCGAAGATCCAAGGGCTATATGCACACATATTTCGTCAAATTAGGGCCAAATTCCCGTGAAGTAAATGACACAAAGGTGCAGAGAGATACCAAACAACAAAAAGAAAGGTTCCTCCTTCGGGAAGGATGGGGGGGAGGGGGGGGGGGCACGCCCAGATAGGTCTCCTTAAGGGGGTTAATTTAAAATATCCAAGGAGAACGAGGAGCATCCCTC
>NC_090893.1:11645501-11660958 GCF_036669925.1 Montipora capricornis
TTAGCCCCTGGGAGTATGTAAACTATGAGCCTGATACAGGACTTTTTTACTTGACTTCTACAGACGAACTACTAGAAGCATGATTAAAATAATTTACTTCTAAAATTATTGTTTTGATGGTTTGAACCCAATGTGAAGTCTTCTGCAGATAAAAGGTGTCAGCAGAGTCTTGTTTTTCTTCCGTATTCTGCAACAGGTCGGTCGTCTACACTGTATGTACAAATACACTGTATTTCCTTTTGAGCATGTATGAATGAATAAAAGTACTAGTACACATGAACCAGGTCTACATTCTAATCCACACTAAATGGTGCTAACATGAACATTGGCCTGCACAGTGTTATCTTTTCCCCAGTGTTAGTCAAAGGAATTAAATGATTCCACCAATCATCTATTTCAAAACCAAAAGAATCTCTTTCAATAATCAGTTTGTTTTGTTTCCAATCATGGATGGACAAATGATGGACAAAAACAGGGTCTCTTTCAGTCCCTTGAAAAAATATTGAGGCTAGCAGAGAGGAATGATAATAATTTGAGCTTTAAAGAACTATGTCTATTTGTTTTACTTTACAAAATGAACTTATGCTTAACCCTTTCACCCTTAAACCAGCCATAGTTAGTGCTTATTTTACTCTGTCTAACGCCAGATGATTTTACTCATCAATGGGGAACCACCAGGAGTCAATGGGTTAAAAATAATAATGTTTTTTTCTTGGTGTAAACATTACTAACCATGAAACTCAGGAATATGGCTTTAAGTGCACACTGGCGTAAGGAGAAAAGAGGATGGTGAAACTTAGGGATAAAGAAAAGGCTAAAAAATACCTAAAGTAAGCCGTACACCCAGACCACCATAGCTGTTATATCTTTCATTGAAGAGAATGAGTTAAGTTGAAGTTACAGTACTTAATGTTTTATCTCCTTTTTTCTACATACGTACATGTCATAGCACTTGGCAAAGTCCCTTTTGAGTTCAATTAATAAATCCATCAATCAGAATCGTTGTCTACAGTACATGTCTAGGCATTCTAGCACCTATAGTGTTAATTGGGGATGCATTCAGGCCAGACCACAACACCAAGAACTACGTGCCAGGGCTGCTCTTATCGAATAGTGTGTGGGATCTTTACCACCCCACTGAGTTTACGAACAAGCGTTTTGAGATGCAATCTATGGTTTATATTCCTCATCTTAAAACACTTGAAAATCTAACCATCTGCAGCTATAATTACAAAGGCAGCACTTTTTCCCGAGTTATTTTAAGACCATAAGTTTTGGTCCCGCGTGAGTGGAACTTACAGCCTCCTGTACACTTTTCCGACACTCAACCAACTGAGCCAGCCAGTCAGTCAGCGAGTTATGGCTTAGGGAGAATACCCCCTATAGGCTTTCTACCAAAGGTGATCCCTCTTAAGTTATTTTTAGACATGGTCCCCATTTCTTCCGCGGATGTTACTCGCGCGTTGCGCGGATGTTTTCGAGGAGGATTTGTTTATGTTTCTTTTCTTTTACTTTCAAATCGAAGGAAAACCCTTCAACGCTGTGAGGATTTCTTTGATATTTTAAATTACAAGCAAAGTAGCTTCGGCTCTCGCTATGTTTTAATACATTTCGAAAATTTAATAGGAGTTTAAATAAGAGACACATTTGCCCTGCACAAACAACAACTGAATGAACGGCAGAGGAATGAGTAGAAACACGAGTGCTAAGCGAACATTCGCCGAAACACAGCGCAACCATATTGTCGAAAGTGCAGATAGACGCTCGCCGCTAAGGCGGCAAAAAGCAGTTTAAGGAAAAATGGCAAGAACGCCGGAGACAACATTCAGTTTATCTACCACTGTCAGAAATATCCCAAACAGAATATGTGAGACAGCGTCAAAATTCGAAAAGAAATTCTTAAAGTTAGCCGTCGTAGATCACGTTTTCTCGAATATGCAGAATGTGGTCATTTCGCGTTGTTGTTTTGTAAAGAAAGGTAATGAAATGAACAGAATTATAACCCTCGCCTACACAGCCATTGTACTCGTTGCCGTTGCGGTTTGCTTATTAATTCCGAATAAACGGCAAAATAACGAACAGCCAAAGAGCACAAAGCAAACGAAGACCCAGCCGAACAAAAAGACAGCTGAGAGTGCAGAAAACATTTGTCTCAGGTAGTTTTCGAAAAAATCGCTTGGGCAGTCCACGCTTCGCGCGACTAACATCCTCGGAAGAACTGGGCACCATGTAAGAGGGATTAACTTGGGTATAAGGCCTATAGAGCGTTTTCACATGACGTCACGGCGGCCATGTTGGTGTTCCAAAACAAAGGAATGGCGGCCATGATGGTGTATCAAGCTAATCCTCTGGGATTTGAACTCTATTTGTATGCAAATACTTTCTTTGTTTCAGTAATTAATCCAATATGGCTGCTGGTCACGTGAGTGAAAACGTTCCATATAGGGGATTTACTGTCTTATCTTGGTAATTTCTTGGTTATTTGCAAAATGTAGCTGGATTATGAGGCCATAAAATTTTGATAATAAGCCATTTCCGTAGTGAAATTTGTATAGCTCTTTGAGAATTGTTGTGATAGTGGACCATTGCAGTCGGTTGAGTGTACTTTAGATTGGGTATGCTTATGCATAGAGGCGAAATAACAAAAGAAGCTTATCTTTACAATTCATATGTCAAACAGAAATTTTTGCTTGATTATGCTTGTCAAATGCACGTTTGGACTTATGCTGTTGCTATCTTAATGGCTTTGACACCAAGGAAAGAGTAATTTCTGATGTTTGAATAAATTAGTCAGAAATTATTATTCTGACGGCACGATTGAGAGGTTCACGGGTTGTTATGGGATGTGGTAGGAATATGTAGGCTTTGCGTGGGAGATTTAGGACATTCTAGGTCCGTCAGCCGTCGCGTTCGCTCGATTTTCTTTTTCTTTTGTAATTTTTGTATGAGAGAGTTTATCTTGTAATGTATTTCTTGTATATTGATCAGTCGTACGCTTTCCTCGGGGTCTTGTGCTGCTGCATTAGATGAGGAACACGTTTCCACATATTTTTTGGCCACGTCTAAAGGGTGGACGTTTTTTAGTGGTTTTTCGTATCTGGCGTAGCACTGTTTCTATTTCCTAGAAACAACAGATGTAACTTCTAAAGGTCTGTGTCAGGATACATTGTACATCTGATGACTGACGGACGCATCCGCAATAAACTTTCACTTTCAATGTCTCGTGTTAGTGTAGTCAGAATCTGGTATTTTTATTCCCATTTTCTGGGCTATGCTAAACCCAGTGATTAATATTACTGTTTTTGGAGAGATTGTAAAGTTTGGAACGCCAAATCTGTAACTCAAGGTAGATTTGTTTGGGCTTTATGAGAAATGGACTGCATTGTTGATTTTCATGTTTGTCAAAGTTTAATTTGAGGTAAAAATTCTTAAAGTATATTAATTTTGGTCAACATTGTGCTTTATAGTTTTGGAAGTATTCTATCGTCCCGGGTGCGGGGGAGAAAAGTTTGGTTTTGACGTACGAAATTGCCCCGCATAGCGGGGAATTTGCTTCATTTAGAAGGCAGGCCTGGTCTAATGCCCCGCTATTTCCCGGGTATGGGGGTGCGGGGCTTTCCACTGACTAGTGCATTACAACGGCAGCACATCTTACTCAGCTGTTTTTTTTTTTTTCGGTTCGTTTGATAAGACCGTAAGTATACACAATTTTCAACCAAATGAGCCACTGGCGCACTTAATAAATATAAATATGCATCTTCAGTAAGTTTCACAGGTTCTTTACATTAATTTTGTATACAATTAATGTAAAGTGAGATCTAGTAGTACAAGATCCCAGCAACATAGCTGGGGCAATAACTAACCTCTTCCCAATTGTCCTCTGTAAATGCAGGTTCTCGCTTTTTACCACCCGATTTCTTTTTGAGAGACTCTATATAGTCGTCAATTTCCTTATCCAGCTCCACCGCTTTCTTCTTTGCCGACTCTGCCTTCTTGTCGGCCATGTTGCACGGTACAAATCACAAAGCCTGGGAAATAGTATTTCCGGCATATCTAGACCCCTGGCTTGGACTGCAAATTGCGCCTAGTCTAGGGAAGTCAAACGTATTTCCGGTTATTGCTTCTTTCCGCGTGAAAACTTTTCCAGAAATACGTCTGCGTTCGCAGGCTAGCAAGCACCTCGAGATGAGAAGTTTTGAGAATGAAATGGAGAGCCCGTTGAAACAAAAGAAATCAGAAGTCTTTGAAAAGAACATACCTTGAAGGTTTCTCTACTTTAAGGAGACCAAGAATTGAAGGTTCCTTGGCAACAGACATCATCCCTTTGAACTTATTGAACTGTCGCTAGACTGTTGTTCTGTTTGTTAACTCTATTTGACAAACCTCAACCTAACTTTTCATTCTACCGGAAGAAATGTAATTCACCGTGCGTTTTTTACAGTTTTATTTTAAATTGTAATTTCTGCAGTTAAGTTTTCTTTGTCCCGTATCACTGGATTTCCACTGTCGTGTAAGTTTTACGTAGAATACGCACGTGAATTTGACTGGCTTTACGTGCGTAAATAAAATACAAGAAATTGTATGAATGGTTTAAGTAAAACGTAAAAGTTGAATCGCTCTCAACTTTTACGTTAAACGCAATCAGTTCATACAATCTCTTGTATTTTATTCACGCACTTGAAGCCAGTGAAATTCACGTGCGTAACCTACGTAAGATTTACGCGACAGTGGAAATCCACCTTTATGGTAACGCCATAAAGACAATAGGGTCTTCTAATTTAATTCTCGAAAAATGTTGTTGTAGCAGGAGCCATAATCAATTATTGGTCATTATTGCGTGTTAATTAAGCGCGTAATTTTCGATATGCAAAAATTAAAATAAAACAGGCATGATTAGGAGGAGATGGGAAACGTGGTACATGGCGGGAGGGAGAAGAAAATTGATCCCGCACCACTTATTGTCACTGTTAGAGCCGTAGGAGCTTTTAAAGCCAAAGCAAATGAAGCCAGACGAAGACGGGAGTCAACAACAGACCAAGCAGATCATATTTTGCAAGGGGAATATGAACGGAAGTACTTTGCAAATGGTATAAAATCACAAAAGCTTGCCTCAATAGATGAAACACTAGAACAATCATCCACAAATGATTCAGAAAAAGAAGTCTTGAAGTTTGTACACAGGTATAAAGTTCCGTATAATTTTGGTTCCAGACTTTCAGATAAAAATGTGTGTCAAAACTCATCACAGGATATTTTCCCACGAAAGTACACATATTATTCGGTATCCGAAAAGAGGGTGAGCTAGACTGTACTATAAATAGTTCACTGTCCAAAACGACCTGTTTAGGCTCTTTTAAAGGTCTCACACTTTTTAGGATTACTGCTAACAAATGATTGTCATTTAGAGCCGCACTTTCTGGTAATCAGCTGGAAAGCCATTAGCCACTCCGGTGTCTGGTGGGAGCCCACGACCAGAGGAGAACAACTTCTATATAGCTTTGCGTCACGGCGTTTAACAGACCGAATTATTTTAAGAAACGAGACCTTTTCAACCAGTCATAAACCTTTCAGGATCAACTGATACCCCTTGGATTGAGATTGGTCACTGCGATCCGAAACGTTTTTTAAAACTCGTTGAAAATAGCTTAGTTTCTGAAAATTTGGTGGACTCCTGTCGCTGTGCAAAATAAGAAATGTCATTTAACTGGGGTCAGCTGTATGGCTCCCTGAGCAGGGTAGTCCATCGACCAGAGAAGACCACATATCGCGCTTATCGACTTCAGGGGTCGCACAGAGGGCAAGGATTGGTGCGAGGCCTTATCAACCCATGTGTGAAATCTGTAACCCCATAACACTAACCAAGGGTTACGCCTGCAAGAACAGGCGTAGCTCTCAGTTGGTTAAGTGCGCGGCTATCGAAGTAAGACGTCCCCAGTTCGATTCTCTATGATTTCAACGTATGTTTCGACTTTTCTCTGATTCGTGTGGCTGTAGCTTAAATTCCCGTAAAATGGAGCACTGACACAGGGAGGGGGATAAAGGGCGTCGGTAGTTCCTTCAGCCTCGTACCGACGTTAAAAGAAGTGACTTTACCTTTTCGACCTTAAATGAAGTGACCTTACCTTTTCCTTTTACTTGTGTTTCTCCAGCGTGAATGTTGGTGATCACGACCATATCCTCTCAATAAATGATACAGATGTGGCTTGGACAGCATTACGAGTATCGGCAAGCGCTGACAGCGGCAGACAGGAGACCGTGCAACAGGGACGTACGGTAAAAACTAGTCGCCGCTTTAAGAGGTTGTTTAATGCGGTACGTTTTATGAGAAGATTAAGCTCAATTGATACTTCGACAACGATCCAAGCCGAAGTTCTCCCTTACAATGAAGACTTCACGGCAAGTATAAGAACTTCGTTTATGTTTTTATGTTCAATATGTGATTAGGTTAGTCACTGAATTTATCAGTGATAGTAAGATCAAGCCCTGTATGGAACGCGTTACCAGGTGATGTTGTTAGATCGGCATCTTATCCAGAATTTATCCGAAGAGCGGCCACCACTTTGACATATTAATTTAATTACTTTGGTCATTTTCACACTATGTAATTTGTAATTTTATACCATGTAATTTTAATTGTAATTTATACCATGTAAATGTAATAAGATCATACCAGGTATATAGGCCACTTTGGAAAATACCATAATAATCTTTGTCTGTCCCCCCAAATTTTGCATAAGTATTGTTCCCAGTTTCTCTTGGGACTTACAATGGTCCCAAGAGAAAACAAAAACAATGCTCATGCAAAATTTGGGGGGACAGACAAAGCGTATTATGGTATTTTCCGAAGTGGCCTATTGAGCGACTGCTGGCCGCTCCATTGCCGGATTAGCACTACTAAGCTCTTGTGGCAATTACCTCAGTGATAAAAGACACTCAGTATCATTATTGTTTAATCATTTAGTTCATCAGTCGGTCATTTAGTCAGTTTGCCTGGCATCCATTCGGCAGCAACCCTCTGATTTATTTAACAATAATAACAATAATAACAACAACAACAATAACAATAATAATAATAATAATAATAATAATAATAATAATGATAATAATGATAATAGCTGTGCCGGATGACCGGAATATTGTGACGACTGAGGCTTGGAAGACTGAGCGGCACCAGGAGTTAGCTTTTGAAGTACGGCGGATACAGCAGGTAGAAGTCCTAGTGGAGCCATCGGTTATAGGGGCCCTCGGAACAGTCTCGAAAGACTTTGTGAAGTGGCAGCTTGTGTGCTCGTGCACAAATAAAATCAAATTAATACATATCAAATCATATTGGTTTTTGAGGAGAGGGAAAAGCGGAGTACCCGGAGAAAAACCCTTCGGAGCAGAGTAGAGAACCAACAAACTCACGCAGGGTCTGGGAATCAAACAACAGTCGCTCAGGGTTAACTCTAACCCAAAGGGGTTGATTGTGGGAGGTGCGGTGCCGTCATTTATGCATTTGGTTAGTGTGCTCGACTCAGAGAGTGGTTCGGCCCCTGGCCGAGGACACTGTGTCGCGTTCTTGGGCAAGACACTTTACTCTCACGATGCCTCTCTCCAGAGGGAACCGGAATGAACTCATTCTGGGACGAAAGTCCCCTGATATTATGTAAACACCCCTTAAAAACAGTGTGACTGATTGTTTGTGAATTGTTCGGATTGACCTCGTACGCCAGTTAACTAGCTAAAAGGTAAGCATCAATGCATAATTTGTACTGCTAAAAATTCCAGGAAACCCAGCTGAGCGTTAACTCTAGTATAGAGATCTTCCACCCTGGTCAAAGACTTTTCTCTTTTCCTCGTGCATATGGTTCAATTCACATACTAGAGATTACAGTCGGATGGGATCCCTCGGATTTATAGCTCTTCAAATTACCCTTTGATAGTTCATTGTCGTAATCATGAGAATCTGGTGTTATATCAAGACCTCATCTCCTAAACTGATAATATTTTTCCGTCATTCTCAAAACCTGTGTGACTGACATTTCATGGAACTTGAATTGTGTGAAGTGGAGGGATTTACGTACCGATCACTGCTAGGAATCAAAGGGATATTATTAATTAAGCTTAATTATTAAATTCTCAACCTCGGCGAATGCATTTCTCGTGCGTGTTCTAATTGGTTTACTCAATCTTGGTTATCAGCTCATATATCTTAGTTCGCCCTTACATGGCAAATGATTGCGCTGAGCATTGCTAAGCTAAAATTATTTTCGCCGGAAAGCGAAATTTATCTCTGAATAAAGCAAAGAAAAAAAACGTCTTTGGGGAAAGTTTGGATCAATTCCGACGTTTGGAAGTACGCGATAAGGTAAGAAATGTTCTTGTGATGAACCTCCGTCTATCTGAACACACTCGTATTTCGTACTTTCAAACTTTTGGAGTTTGAATTTAATAGAACAATTATTCTACTCGCACTTGTTGGTTATGAGACTGGTTATAGCCAACTCGACGCTACGCGCCTCGTTGGGTATTTACCATCTCTTATTCAACGCGCGCTCATGGAATAATTGTCAATTGAGCTTGTCATTCAGTCACTCAGTTAACCAAAGAACATGGACTGATTATATACCACTTTCATAATGGTGGCCAAATAAAATATTATTTTGATTTAATGTTGATGAGCCTTTCTAGCTTCGCTACGACGAGCAAATTTCAAAAGAATGTTTGTTCCGAAATGAGGGCAATAGGTCTAATTTACGTGGATAAAAAAGGATGAAAAAGTGATCTCCATTTATGAAAGTGGGATATGGTCTAAAATAACTCTTGTCTGTTTTCAAAGCCTACATGGGAGAGCCACTGTTATATTTGTGGCTCATCGAACACGAACAGTCCTTTAAATCGCTGCCGGATATGTCCACGAATTTACCACACAGACTGCATGGAAAGCCGTGGTTACCTTTCACAAGGTCTATCACGCAAAACACTGGAGCTGTCAAAGACAGACATAGGATGGAGCTGTTTTTACTGCGTAAGTATAGAGTTGTACTGTAACAAAAATAAATTGCAACAGGTGTTACAAAACATGTACGCCAGGCAGTGCTCATAGTTATCCATATCCTTCAATCAACTCGCCTTTTCCATTAACTTATAGTTTTCAGCGTATGCGGAAACAGTTATGTCACTTCACATGCAGCATACAAGAAATCCACTCTGACGTTATTTACTTCGGATTTGATAGGAGGACTTATTGAGTCTTTTAACTGATACAGAAAAGATTGAAATGATGGAGACGTTTGATTTCATTGACAAAAACCAAGGTAAGTCAGTTAATTTTAGTAACTGGTCTTATAGGGAAAGAGAGGGAAACTAAGCGCAAACTGTTCGCGCGGGATCAGGGGGAACTCGTTTGGGTGGACAGCTTGAAGAGTTAACTCGATCAGCGTGAAAAATTAGCGCTTTTCCGATAAGGCCAACTGTATATATTTATCGATTTCGATTCTACTTGAAAAAATCTGAGTGCAATAAACAGGAGTCAGAAACCAATGACCTTAGAGGGACCAACACTGCACTTATGGTGGCTCATGTGAGTGAGGTCATTTAATTAGGTTCCCGCATTCCACTGGGAATGAAACGTCGAGAGAATTCATTTCCGTCATTACATTATTCAGGAAATTAGCACACATACAAACGTTGTCTTGATCGCCAGTGCTGCTCTCCTCGACATTCGCTCTCATTTATCATCATCATAATCGTCGTCATCGATGTCCTCGTTGATTACTCACCGTTGTTATTATCATCATCGTTCTTGATATCTCACCTTTATTACTAGAAGTAATATCGGTTTTGTTGATGTTTTAAGGAGTCAAACTCTGATTTTTTAATGTAACAATTTCAGATTCCCTTATAAATAGAGAAGAGTACCTCGCATACCAGAGCGACTGCTATCGCAAAGAAACAGGAATGGAAATGCCAGGATATCGCAAGGAAATCGAGGAGAGGACATTTGCAGATATGGACAGAAAAGGAACTGGACTCATTGATTGGTGGAATTATTTGATACCCATGTGTGTCAGAAAATTAACAGAGAGGAAGGTGACCTACGTAATTAAGAACACAACTTACACGAGATTTGACTAACATTTAACTTAATTAATTACTTGGGTTAAGCATGATTCGAGGAGAGCTCAAGTTCTCTCTCCATCGATGTTTGTCTCTGACAAAGTTCTAGATCAGCTTTGGACCTGGAGGTCGATACCCAAGCCGTTATACGCGCTGGAGCACTAATCGGGGACACTGTAAACTGAAATTAGCAATGAAAGCAAAATCAAGTCAAATGTTGGTTTTTGAGGAGAGGGGAAAAACCGGAGTACCCAGAGAAAAACCTCTCGGTGCAGAGTAGAGAACCAACAAACTCAACCCACATATGACGCCGAGTCAGGGAATCGAACCAGGGCCATATTGGTGGGAGGCGAGTGCTCTCATCACTGCGCCATCCCTGCGCCTTCCCCCCCCCGCCCCCCCCCCCGCCCTCTAAAAGAAAGGAGCAAGATTAAACTGTGTTTTGCTCGTTGGCCTCAATTTTATTCAGTAATGATTGACGCGATGTGGATCTTTTAGTTGTGTAGAACGTCAACGTCATCTAGGCCACTTTAAATTTATGAGTAATGCAAAGATGCTTTGACCATTTTTAGGGTATTCCTGTTACGTTTTTGACGAAACAAGAAGTTTTCAAAGTTAGAGAAATTTTTAAACAATACGACCAATATGGATGCGGAGAAATAAGCAGAGGATCTTCAAAAAAGGCATTTAAAACATGGTACCTTTCCTTGATAAATCTCCCTCCTGAACGAGTCCCCATCTGGGACTGGCTTGGGTCAGATTGGATCGACGACAAAGAGCACCATGGACTTCTGCTTGAACAGTGGTATGACACAGTTAAATGGGAAGAATTCGTAGAGGATCATGCAATGCATATCTTAGCCGCTCGGCCAAATACTGGCTCCTTGAAGCCGTATATTACCCGAATGGAATCTTAGCTCACGAAGTTATTGCAATGATGATCACATGGCCTGTTTTCAAGAGAGCCTTTGCCTAAAGCTTCATAACAGATCACAAGCTTCTGTCAAAACGACAGTCAGCGTCATAACGTGACCGGGTGGACAAAGTAATGCAAGAACGAAATTTTATTAGAAACCGACTGGTTAGATGATAAAGACAAGTAGGGGAACTACTGTAGTTATTGTAAGCTTCTTCGCTTCAGTTGAAGTCGAAGCAAGTAGTGTAATATGTTTCAATTGTTGTTTAAAATAGTGGATGTGTTCCAAGTGACACGTGCTACTAAATAATTTCATTATTGAAGACCAATCAAAGAAGAATTAAAAAGAAAAATAAAATATGAAAACAAAATCCTACAATCTACCGATTAATTTTCACCAGTAGTCCAAAAGTTTGAGCGTCGGAAGTTAACGGACGTTTCTCAATAGGTGCTGCCTTGAGGTAGCAGTTTGAACCGTGTCACAATAATCGTACCAATCAAGTAACCGTTGGGAAAAGCAATCCTACTCCCACAGACTCACTCAACTTCACGGTTTCAGATACTCACAGCAGGCAGTCGATTTCAGGACAACGACTGATACAGGTACGTCCTCAAAGACCATGTCGAGATCACCCTCTCCCTAGCGAAATTATAAATTAACGCTGAAATTTCGCGCCAAAAATTAAGGAGTACTTTGTCACCCATATTATTACTTCTTAAATTCACGACAGTGTCTGTCGTGAAAACAAAGTCGTTATCTGTCTGTCGTGAACAAAGCCGTTATCTTCGCAGACATATTCACGATTTGCAAAAGCAAAATGCTCCTTTTTGGATTTGTATGTGAGAAGCTTCCTTCTCGTTTCTCTTTTTGTTCCAATGGCCAACAAGTCAAGAAGAAATAACAAGTCTCAGTTTTGTGGACTCATCTTTTTACAGCTCTTCACGGCAAGAAATGTCTTTACAAGTGCTTTTGTAGAAGACAAATATTGCCGTTGTTACGGAGAGACACAATGAACAGGTCACCTGGTTGGTACCGAACAGAAAGATCTGGTGACACACTACCTCTCGCGGACATAAACTGACCCTTATTCACAACTTCATTAGAAGTCATTCAAAATAATTAGGATAGTACGCGCAATCTCATTGGTCAATAGCTGTGTTTAGATGAGAGTATGTAAACACGGATGTGACATCACACGTATTTTGATTGGTTATGTGTTGTCAGACGCGCGTTTTGATTGGCTGGTAGGAAATATGAGCGTGTTATCAAGGAAATAAATTTCAATCAAGAAGTTAAAAAACCAGCATTTTCCTTCATATGTCGGGTTATTTTTGAGAAATATTTTAGAAAAGCAATAAAGGACTTGGGGAGGTGGAGAATTCTCTGCATTTCCCCCTCGCGTTTAGACGAGGCTATGTAAACACGAAAAAGTCCTCTATTGCTTAAATAAGAAAAACACTTCGAGGAAAGAAGTCTTGTTCAAAGTTACGAAGTACAAAAATTTATTTCAAAACATGATTAAATGTATCGACATTTCCTGTTGATACATATATAACACTGGGCATATGATTTTCCCTATTATTTTTTTAAATTGAAAGTTGAAAGGCCCTGAGAATGATATCTGTAATTATGTCAGTCTTCTTGAAAAAGCTTTATTGGGTACAGCCGTGATTCACTGCAAATATTCAGAAATAAACTGCAGAATTGTTAAAAGAGTCTGAAAGTTGAGTCTCCATTTGCCAGTCTCTCTTATTCGGTTGTCAATGTTATCGTGTACATGTAGGCTACAGAACTACTGAACACAGTTCCTGAACTTTGGGGTACAGTTCAAAATTACTTTTGCTACCCTGAACGACCATCCTAATTCTCGCAAAAAATACCCCTTAAATCCTAAAACAGTGCGCTGAATTTTGAAAACTTGTGAGTGCATGCAAGGTATTCAATTACAGCTCTAGTTTTACATCATACGAACCATCAACGCTTTCTCTCTTGGCATCCATAATTGTTTTTCCTTTCTCGTCGATCTCTTGCTCCTTTACTTTCTTTTCCTTTTCTTCCTCTTTCTTATCTTCTTTCATTTCTTTTTCTTTTTCTCCTCCAGCACCTGTTTTCACTGTTTCCCCTCTCCAGTTTGTTCTAGGTTGAAACTTACTCTGTCTTTTCCGTGATCGATCCACCCCTTAAAAGCTTCGCCAGTTCCTGGTTCACCAACCAGAGTCAGCCAGAGATTTGCAACCCACTTTGTTGCCTCCAAAACATCACACCCTCCATGTTGAGCCAATTGATCGAGTTCACCGAGCCAACCTTTTAAACAAAATGTCATACAGGTTGTAATTACTGTTTCACCTCACGCCAATCGGCACCCTTTTAAACAAAGTTTGATAACTTTGTCTCGTATTTTTAATCCGAATAGACTCAGATTAGACTATTAAACTACTTTCTTTCAAGATAGGTATCCTTCCTGCCAATCTAAGAACACCACTGAACCGTGGCTAATCACCTCCAGCCGAAGCTGCGGCCTCAGTCTTTTTTGCTCAAGCCTTTTCGAATGATGCAAGCAAACAACTGAAATTCCTTTTGCAGGTAGACTCTCCTTACATCACTAAGAATTTTAATCATAAGAAGAACCCTAGGCTTTCATTTGAAGATGATATCCTCCATTGTAAGACTCCGAAGAAGAAAATGTGCCAACCAGAGTCTCATTGACTGTCGAAACAAAAGGTCTTTTGTTCCTGTAGTTGGCTCATTTGAATAACAAAAGCATGTTTGTAAACAGATATCTTCCCTATGAGGTGTCACACAGCCATTTAAACGCTTCTGTGGAGTGATTCAAACAACAATGGACTCGACCAATCATTTGCAACAGAAACTCAGAAACTCAGCCTGAAACCAATTCCAAATAATATATGGACGTTGTAAATATTTGAAGATTCGCTTTGGTGGAAGCTCTTTCGAATGTATTTGTAATGGTGACTCAGAAAGTGTCGAGGACGAAGACAGCCCACGGTATTGTGGTCTAGCCTAAACTATAAGGCACCCTGACACATCCGAGTCGTACGATCGTTGGCAACCAAGTTTCTTTTATGTCTTTCTTAAATACCTAATCTGTCTGAACTAAAGCGGAGCTTGTTAAATTCCGGAACCATTTTTTTTTTCAGGAAGTCTTAATAAATAGAGAGTTTGACCATTGCAGCGGAATGACGGGCCAAAAACTGAGAAGAGCATTAGGTCTATGACCCACGAATTACGAAAGAATTAAGTACTTGATTACAATACTTAATTACCAGTTTCTTTGTCCAAGAAATGGTTGTACCACAAGAATAGCTTTTCCCTTTTCGGTTGGACCACAAGATTGCTCTGATGACAATTTTGAGCGAGGTTGCACTTCCATCCTTCACCCTTTTCCCACGCCTGATAAAAAACACACGACGAAAAATATTTATCTTGTATCTCCGGACTCAGTATTAATTTTAAAAAAAACCTTGGGAACGTGTAGGTTAAGATAATTAGGGAAATCCCATTTTTATCATTCCATATGATAATTTCATTCTACTCTTCTATGGATAGGAAAGGAAAGGAAAGAACTTTATTTAAATGTCTAGTCGTTTTTTTCGATGAGCACTAAATGGTGACACTGTAACTTGAATTAACAATTAAGACAAATCAAATCAAATATGGTTTTTGAGGAGAGGGGAAAACCGAGGTACCTTCTCGGCGCAGAGTAGAGAACCAACAAACTCGACCCACATATGACGCCGGATCTGGCAACGGAACACGGCAACATTGGTGGGAGGCGAGTGCTCTCACAACTGCGCCATCCCTGTACGTGTATCCCGGCAACGGCATAATATAACGTTACCGCCCAGAGACGGTGATCATAGGTTGAGTACACAACAGCATGATCTTGCCAGTTATTTCAAGATGATTCTTGTTTTGGTATGGCCGGGAATTGTAACCACGATGTAGCGTCTGATAGTTCAATGATGATAGTTTCAATGCCCCAACCAAAATGAGGGAAACGGGAGCCAAAAGAAGAGATTCTCCAGAATTTGACAGCTGTGTGAACAACGCTGTAACAGTTTTCAAGCGAATGCATACTTTCTTACTGCCCTTTTTTACAACGCACAATTTTGATTTCATTGATTAATTAATTAATTAATTAATTATTAATTTGATAGGGTTGGTATTTAAGCAAAAAACGTTCCCATATTAGAGAACCAGAGAGTCTCTAGAGGTGCTGCAAAAGAAAATTTTGCGCAATACATATTTTCCAGGAAATGAGGTCACCGATAAATCAAAGTGTCTTTGGATGTTTCACAAGTCAATTTAATGTATAATCGCCTAAAAAAATTCGCTTTTTGTTCATACCTCCAGTGAAAGGTTTCATTCCCTGCAATGGAAAGGCTGTCTCTCATCCTTTCTTGGGGTTATTCAAGTAA
>NC_090893.1:11661058-11678558 GCF_036669925.1 Montipora capricornis
CCATTGCAGGCGGTTGAGTGTACTTTAGATTGGGTATGCTTATGCATAGAGGCGAAATAACAAAAGAAGCTTATCTTTACAATTCATATGTCAAACAGAAATTTTTGCTTGATTATGCTTGTCAAATGCACGTTTGGACTTATGCTGTTGCTATCTTAATGGCTTTGGACACCAAGGAAAGAGTAATTCTGATGTTTGAATACAATTAGTCAGAAATTATTATTCTGACGGCACGATTGAGAGGTTCACGGGTTGTTATGGGATGTGGTAGGAATATGTAGGCTTTGCGTGGGAGATTTAGGACATTCTAGGTCCGTCAGCCGTCGCGTTCGCTCGATTTTCTTTTCTTTTGTAATTTTTGTATGAGAGAGTTTATCTTGTAATGTATTTCTTGTATATTGATCAGTCGTACCCTTTCCTCGGGGTCTTGTGCTGCTGCATTAGATGAGGAACACGTTTCCACATATTTTTTGGCCACGTCTAAAGGGGGGACGTTTTTTAGTGGTTTTTCGTATCTGGCGTAGCACTGTTTCTATTTCCTAGAAACAACCAGATGTAACTTCTAAAGGTCTGTGTCAGGATACATGTACATCTGATGACTGACGGACGCATCCGCAATAAACTTTCACTTTCAATGTCTCGTGTTAGTGTAGTCAGAATCTGGTATTTTTATTCCCATTTTCAGGGCTATGCTAAACCCAGTGATTAATATTACTGTTTTTGGAGAGATTGTAAAGTTTGGAACGCCAAATCTGTAACTCAAGGTAGATTTATTTGGGCTTTATGAGAAATGGACTGCATTGTTGATTTTCATGTTTGTCAAAGTTTAATTTGAGGTAAAAATTCTTAAAGTATATTAATTTTGGTCAACACTGTGCTTTATAGTTTTGGAAGTATTCTATCGTCCCGGGTGCGGGGAGAAAACTTTGGTTTTGACGTACGAAATTGCTTCATTTAGAAGGCAGGCCTGGTCTAATGCCCCGCTATTCCCCGCGTATGGGGGTGCGGGGCTTTCCACTGACTAGTGCATTACAACGGCAGCACATCTTACTCAGCTGTTTTTTTTTTTTTTCGGTTCGTTTGATAAGACCGTAAGTATACACAATTTCAACCAAATGAGCCACTGGCGCACTTATAAATATAAATATGCATCTTCAGTAAGTTTCACAGGTTCTTTACATTAATTTTGTATACAATTAATGTAAAGTGAGATCTAGTAGTACAAGATCCCAGCAACATAGCTGGGGCAATAACTAACCTCTTCCCAATTGTCCTCTGTAAATGCAGGTTCTCGCTTTTTACCACCCGATTTCTTTTTGAGAGACTCTATATAGTCGTCAATTTCCTTATCCAGCTCCACCGCTTTCTTCTTTGCCGACTCTGCCTTCTTGTCGGCCATGTTGCACGGTACAAATCACAAAGCCTGGGAAATAGTATTCCGGCATATCTAGACCCCTGGCTTGGACTGCAAATTGCGCCTAGTCTAGGGAAGTCAAACGTATTTCCGGTTATTGCTTCTTTCCGCGTGAAAACTTTTCCAGAAATACGTCTGCGTTCGCAGGCTAGCAAGCACCTCGAGATGAGAAGTTTTTGAGAATGAAATGGAGAGCCCGTTGAAACAAAAGAAATCAGAAGTCTTTGAAAAGAACATACCTTGAAGGTTTCTCTACTTTAAGGAGACCAAGAATTGAAGGTTCCTTGGCAACAGACATCATCCCTTTGAACTTATTGAACTGTCGCTAGACTGTTGTTCTGTTTGTTAACTCTATTTGACAAACCTCAACCTAACTTTTCATTCTACCGGAAGAAATGTAATTCACCGTGCGTTTTTTACAGTTTTATTTTAAATTGTAATTTCTGCAGTTAAGTTTTCTTTGTCCCGTATCACTGGATTTCCACTGTCGTGTAAGTTTTACGTAGAATACGCACGTGAATTTGACTGGCTTTACGTGCGTAAATAAAATACAAGAAATTGTATGAATGGTTTAAGTAAAACGTAAAAGTTGAATCGCTCTCAACTTTTACGTTAAACGCAATCAGTTCATACAATCTCTTGTATTTTATTCACGCACTTGAAGCCAGTGAAATTCACGTGCGTAACCTACGTAAGATTTACGCGACAGTGGAAATCCACCTTTATGGTAACGCCATAAAGACAATAGGGTCTTCTAATTTAATTCTCGAAAAATGTTGTTGTAGCAGGAGCCATAATCAATTATTGGTCATTATTGCGTGTTAATTAAGCGCGTAATTTCGATATGCAAAATTAAAATAAAACAGGCATGATTAGGAGGAGATGGGAAACGTGGTACATGGCGGGAGGGAGAAGAAAATTGATCCCGCACCACTTATTGTCACTGTTAGAGCCGTAGGAGCTTTTAAAGCCAAAGCAAATGAAGCCAGACGAAGACGGGAGTCAACAACAGACCAAGCAGATCATATTTTGCAAGGGGAATATGAACGGAAGTACTTTGCAAATGGTATAAAATCACAAAAGCTTGCCTCAATAGATGAAACACTAGAACAATCATCCACAAATGATTCAGAAAAAGAAGTCTTGAAGTTTGTACACAGGTATAAAGTTCCGTATATTTTGGTTCCAGACTTTCAGATAAAAATGTGTGTCAAAACTCATCACAGGATATTTTCCCACGAAAGTACACATATTATTCGGTATCCGAAAAGAGGTGAGCTAGACTGTACTATAAATAGTTCACTGTCCAAAACGACCTGTTTAGGCTCTTTTAAAGGTCTCACACTTTTTAGGATTACTGCTAACAAATGATTGTCATTTAGAGCCGCACTTTCTGGTAATCAGCTGGAAAGCCATTAGCCACTCCGGTGTCTGGTGGGAGCCCACGACCAGAGGAGAACAACTTCTATATAGCTTTGCGTCACGGCGTTTAACAGACCGAATTATTTTAAGAAACGAGACCTTTTCAACCAGTCATAAACCTTTCAGGATCAACTGATACCCTTGGATTGAGATTGGTCACTGCGATCCGAAACGTTTTTTAAAACTCGTTGAAAATAGCTTAGTTTCTGAAAATTTGGTGGACTCCTGTCGCTGTGCAAAATAAGAAATGTCATTTAACTGGGGTCAGCTGTATGGCTCCCTGAGCAGGGTAGTCCATCGACCAGAGAAGACCACATATCGCGCTTATCGACTTCAGGGGTCGCACAGAGGGCAAGGATTGGTGCGAGGCCTTATCAACCCATGTGTGAAATCTGTAACCCCATAACACTAACCAAGGGTTACGCCTGCAAGAACAGGCGTAGCTCTCAGTTGGTTAAGTGCGCGGCTATCGAAGTAAGACGTCCCCAGTTCGATTCTCTATGATTTCAACGTATGTTTCGACTTTTCTCTGATTCGTGTGGCTGTAGCTTAAATTCCCGTAAAATGGAGCACTGACACAGGGAGGGGGATAAAGGGCGTCGGTAGTTCCTTCAGCCTCGTACCGACGTTAAAAGAAGTGACTTTACCTTTTCGACCTTAAATGAAGTGACCTTACCTTTTCCTTTTACTTGTGTTTCTCCAGCGTGAATGTTGGTGATCACGACCATATCCTCTCAATAAATGATACAGATGTGGCTTGGACAGCATTACGAGTATCGGCAAGCGCTGACAGCGGCAGACAGGAGACCGTGCAACAGGGACGTACGGTAAAAACTAGTCGCCGCTTTAAGAGGTTGTTTAATGCGGTACGTTTTATGAGAAGATTAAGCTCAATTGATACTTCGACAACGATCCAAGCCGAAGTTCTCCCTTACAATGAAGACTTCACGGCAAGTATAAGAACTTCGTTTATGTTTTTATGTTCAATATGTGATTAGGTTAGTCACTGAATTTATCAGTGATAGTAAGATCAAGCCCTGTATGGAACGCGTTACCAGGTGATGTTGTTAGATCGGCATCTTATCCAGAATTTATCCGAAGAGCGGCCACCACTTTGACATATTAATTTAATTACTTTGGTCATTTTCACACTATGTAATTTGTAATTTTATACCATGTAATTTTAATTGTAATTTATACCATGTAAATGTAATAAGATCATACCAGGTATATAGGCCACTTTGGAAAATACCATAATAATCTTTGTCTGTCCCCCCAAATTTTGCATAAGTATTGTTCCCAGTTTCTCTTGGGACTTACAATGGTCCCAAGAGAAAACAAAAACAATGCTCATGCAAAATTTGGGGGGACAGACAAAGCGTATTATGGTATTTTCCGAAGTGGCCTATTGAGCGACTGCTGGCCGCTCCATTGCCGGATTAGCACTACTAAGCTCTTGTGGCAATTACCTCAGTGATAAAAGACACTCAGTATCATTATTGTTTAATCATTTAGTTCATCAGTCGGTCATTTAGTCAGTTTGCCTGGCATCCATTCGGCAGCAACCCTCTGATTTATTTAACAATAATAACAATAATAACAACAACAACAATAACAATAATAATAATAATAATAATAATAATAATGATAATAATGATAATAGCTGTGCCGGATGACCGGAATATTGTGACGACTGAGGCTTGGAAGACTGAGCGGCACCAGGAGTTAGCTTTTGAAGTACGGCGGATACAGCAGGTAGAAGTCCTAGTGGAGCCATCGGTTATAGGGGCCCTCGGAACAGTCTCGAAAGACTTTGTGAAGTGGCAGCTTGTGTGCTCGTGCACAAATAAAATCAAATTAATACATATCAAATCATATTGGTTTTTGAGGAGAGGGAAAAGCGGAGTACCCGGAGAAAAACCCTTCGGAGCAGAGTAGAGAACCAACAAACTCACGCAGGGTCTGGGAATCAAACAACAGTCGCTCAGGGTTAACTCTAACCCAAAGGGGTTGATTGTGGGAGGTGCGGTGCCGTCATTTATGCATTTGGTTAGTGTGCTCGACTCAGAGAGTGGTTCGGCCCCTGGCCGAGGACACTGTGTCGCGTTCTTGGGCAAGACACTTTACTCTCACGATGCCTCTCTCCAGAGGGAACCGGAATGAACTCATTCTGGGACGAAAGTCCCCCTGATATTATGTAAACACCCCTTAAAAACAGTGTGACTGATTGTTTGTGAATTGTTCGGATTGACCTCGTACGCCAGTTAACTAGCTAAAAGGTAAGCATCAATGCATAATTTGTACTGCTAAAAATTCCAGGAAACCCAGCTGAGCGTTAACTCTAGTATAGAGATCTTCCACCCTGGTCAAAGACTTTTCTCTTTTCCTCGTGCATATGGTTCAATTCACATACTAGAGATTACAGTCGGATGGGATCCCTCGGATTTATAGCTCTTCAAATTACCCTTTGATAGTTCATTGTCGTAATCATGAGAATCTGGTGTTATATCAAGACCTCATCTCCTAAACTGATAATATTTTTCCGTCATTCTCAAAACCTGTGTGACTGACATTTCATGGAACTTGAATTGTGTGAAGTGGAGGGATTTACGTACCGATCACTGCTAGGAATCAAAGGGATATTATTAATTAAGCTTAATTATTAAATTCTCAACCTCGGCGAATGCATTTCTCGTGCGTGTTCTAATTGGTTTACTCAATCTTGGTTATCAGCTCATATATCTTAGTTCGCCCTTACATGGCAAATGATTGCGCTGAGCATTGCTAAGCTAAAATTATTTTCGCCGGAAAGCGAAATTTATCTCTGAATAAAGCAAAGAAAAAAAACGTCTTTGGGGAAAGTTTGGATCAATTCCGACGTTTGGAAGTACGCGATAAGGTAAGAAATGTTCTTGTGATGAACCTCCGTCTATCTGAACACACTCGTATTTCGTACTTTCAAACTTTTGGAGTTTGAATTTAATAGAACAATTATTCTACTCGCACTTGTTGGTTATGAGACTGGTTATAGCCAACTCGACGCTACGCGCCTCGTTGGGTATTTACCATCTCTTATTCAACGCGCGCTCATGGAATAATTGTCAATTGAGCTTGTCATTCAGTCACTCAGTTAACCAAAGAACATGGACTGATTATATACCACTTTCATAATGGTGGCCAAATAAAATATTATTTTGATTTAATGTTGATGAGCCTTTCTAGCTTCGCTACGACGAGCAAATTTCAAAAGAATGTTTGTTCCGAAATGAGGGCAATAGGTCTAATTTACGTGGATAAAAAAGGATGAAAAAGTGATCTCCATTTATGAAAGTGGGATATGGTCTAAAATAACTCTTGTCTGTTTTCAAAGCCTACATGGGAGAGCCACTGTTATATTTGTGGCTCATCGAACACGAACAGTCCTTTAAATCGCTGCCGGATATGTCCACGAATTTACCACACAGACTGCATGGAAAGCCGTGGTTACCTTTCACAAGGTCTATCACGCAAAACACTGGAGCTGTCAAAGACAGACATAGGATGGAGCTGTTTTTACTGCGTAAGTATAGAGTTGTACTGTAACAAAAATAAATTGCAACAGGTGTTACAAAACATGTACGCCAGGCAGTGCTCATAGTTATCCATATCCTTCAATCAACTCGCCTTTTCCATTAACTTATAGTTTTCAGCGTATGCGGAAACAGTTATGTCACTTCACATGCAGCATACAAGAAATCCACTCTGACGTTATTTACTTCGGATTTGATAGGAGGACTTATTGAGTCTTTTAACTGATACAGAAAAGATTGAAATGATGGAGACGTTTGATTTCATTGACAAAAACCAAGGTAAGTCAGTTAATTTTAGTAACTGGTCTTATAGGGAAAGAGAGGGAAACTAAGCGCAAACTGTTCGCGCGGGATCAGGGGGAACTCGTTTGGGTGGACAGCTTGAAGAGTTAACTCGATCAGCGTGAAAAATTAGCGCTTTTCCGATAAGGCCAACTGTATATATTTATCGATTTCGATTCTACTTGAAAAAATCTGAGTGCAATAAACAGGAGTCAGAAACCAATGACCTTAGAGGGACCAACACTGCACTTATGGTGGCTCATGTGAGTGAGGTCATTTAATTAGGTTCCCGCATTCCACTGGGAATGAAACGTCGAGAGAATTCATTTCCGTCATTACATTATTCAGGAAATTAGCACACATACAAACGTTGTCTTGATCGCCAGTGCTGCTCTCCTCGACATTCGCTCTCATTTATCATCATCATAATCGTCGTCATCGATGTCCTCGTTGATTACTCACCGTTGTTATTATCATCATCGTTCTTGATATCTCACCTTTATTACTAGAAGTAATATCGGTTTTGTTGATGTTTTAAGGAGTCAAACTCTGATTTTTTAATGTAACAATTTCAGATTCCCTTATAAATAGAGAAGAGTACCTCGCATACCAGAGCGACTGCTATCGCAAAGAAACAGGAATGGAAATGCCAGGATATCGCAAGGAAATCGAGGAGAGGACATTTGCAGATATGGACAGAAAAGGAACTGGACTCATTGATTGGTGGAATTATTTGATACCCATGTGTGTCAGAAAATTAACAGAGAGGAAGGTGACCTACGTAATTAAGAACACAACTTACACGAGATTTGACTAACATTTAACTTAATTAATTACTTGGGTTAAGCATGATTCGAGGAGAGCTCAAGTTCTCTCTCCATCGATGTTTGTCTCTGACAAAGTTCTAGATCAGCTTTGGACCTGGAGGTCGATACCCAAGCCGTTATACGCGCTGGAGCACTAATCGGGGACACTGTAAACTGAAATTAGCAATGAAAGCAAAATCAAGTCAAATGTTGGTTTTTGAGGAGAGGGGAAAAACCGGAGTACCCAGAGAAAAACCTCTCGGTGCAGAGTAGAGAACCAACAAACTCAACCCACATATGACGCCGAGTCAGGGAATCGAACCAGGGCCATATTGGTGGGAGGCGAGTGCTCTCATCACTGCGCCATCCCTGCGCCTTCCCCCCCCCCCCCCCCCCCCCCCCCCCTCTAAAAAAGGAGCAAGATTAAACTGTGTTTTGCTCGTTGGCCTCAATTTTATTCAGTAATGATTGACGCGATGTGGATCTTTTAGTTGTGTAGAACGTCAACGTCATCTAGGCCACTTTAAATTTATGAGTAATGCAAAGATGCTTTGACCATTTTTAGGGTATTCCTGTTACGTTTTTGACGAAACAAGAAGTTTTCAAAGTTAGAGAAATTTTTAAACAATACGACCAATATGGATGCGGAGAAATAAGCAGAGGATCTTCAAAAAAGGCATTTAAAACATGGTACCTTTCCTTGATAAATCTCCCTCCTGAACGAGTCCCCATCTGGGACTGGCTTGGGTCAGATTGGATCGACGACAAAGAGCACCATGGACTTCTGCTTGAACAGTGGTATGACACAGTTAAATGGGAAGAATTCGTAGAGGATCATGCAATGCATATCTTAGCCGCTCGGCCAAATACTGGCTCCTTGAAGCCGTATATTACCCGAATGGAATCTTAGCTCACGAAGTTATTGCAATGATGATCACATGGCCTGTTTTCAAGAGAGCCTTTGCCTAAAGCTTCATAACAGATCACAAGCTTCTGTCAAAACGACAGTCAGCGTCATAACGTGACCGGGTGGACAAAGTAATGCAAGAACGAAATTTTATTAGAAACCGACTGGTTAGATGATAAAGACAAGTAGGGGAACTACTGTAGTTATTGTAAGCTTCTTCGCTTCAGTTGAAGTCGAAGCAAGTAGTGTAATATGTTTCAATTGTTGTTTAAAATAGTGGATGTGTTCCAAGTGACACGTGCTACTAAATAATTTCATTATTGAAGACCAATCAAAGAAGAATTAAAAAGAAAAATAAAATATGAAAACAAAATCCTACAATCTACCGATTAATTTTCACCAGTAGTCCAAAAGTTTGAGCGTCGGAAGTTAACGGACGTTTCTCAATAGGTGCTGCCTTGAGGTAGCAGTTTGAACCGTGTCACAATAATCGTACCAATCAAGTAACCGTTGGGAAAAGCAATCCTACTCCCACAGACTCACTCAACTTCACGGTTTCAGATACTCACAGCAGGCAGTCGATTTCAGGACAACGACTGATACAGGTACGTCCTCAAAGACCATGTCGAGATCACCCTCTCCCTAGCGAAATTATAAATTAACGCTGAAATTTCGCGCCAAAAATTAAGGAGTACTTTGTCACCCATATTATTACTTCTTAAATTCACGACAGTGTCTGTCGTGAAAACAAAGTCGTTATCTGTCTGTCGTGAACAAAGCCGTTATCTTCGCAGACATATTCACGATTTGCAAAAGCAAAATGCTCCTTTTTGGATTTGTATGTGAGAAGCTTCCTTCTCGTTTCTCTTTTTGTTCCAATGGCCAACAAGTCAAGAAGAAATAACAAGTCTCAGTTTTGTGGACTCATCTTTTTACAGCTCTTCACGGCAAGAAATGTCTTTACAAGTGCTTTTGTAGAAGACAAATATTGCCGTTGTTACGGAGAGACACAATGAACAGGTCACCTGGTTGGTACCGAACAGAAAGATCTGGTGACACACTACCTCTCGCGGACATAAACTGACCCTTATTCACAACTTCATTAGAAGTCATTCAAAATAATTAGGATAGTACGCGCAATCTCATTGGTCAATAGCTGTGTTTAGATGAGAGTATGTAAACACGGATGTGACATCACACGTATTTTGATTGGTTATGTGTTGTCAGACGCGCGTTTTGATTGGCTGGTAGGAAATATGAGCGTGTTATCAAGGAAATAAATTTCAATCAAGAAGTTAAAAAACCAGCATTTTCCTTCATATGTCGGGTTATTTTTGAGAAATATTTTAGAAAAGCAATAAAGGACTTGGGGAGGTGGAGAATTCTCTGCATTTCCCCCTCGCGTTTAGACGAGGCTATGTAAACACGAAAAAGTCCTCTATTGCTTAAATAAGAAAAACACTTCGAGGAAAGAAGTCTTGTTCAAAGTTACGAAGTACAAAAATTTATTTCAAAACATGATTAAATGTATCGACATTTCCTGTTGATACATATATAACACTGGGCATATGATTTTCCCTATTATTTTTTTAAATTGAAAGTTGAAAGGCCCTGAGAATGATATCTGTAATTATGTCAGTCTTCTTGAAAAAGCTTTATTGGGTACAGCCGTGATTCACTGCAAATATTCAGAAATAAACTGCAGAATTGTTAAAAGAGTCTGAAAGTTGAGTCTCCATTTGCCAGTCTCTCTTATTCGGTTGTCAAATGTTATCGTGTACATGTAGGCTACAGAACTACTGAACACAGTTCCTGAACTTTGGGGTACAGTTCAAAATTACTTTTGCTACCCTGAACGACCATCCTAATTCTCGCAAAAAATACCCCTTAAATCCTAAAACAGTGCGCTGAATTTTGAAAACTTGTGAGTGCATGCAAGGTATTCAATTACAGCTCTAGTTTTACATCATACGAACCATCAACGCTTTCTCTCTTGGCATCCATAATTGTTTTTCCTTTCTCGTCGATCTCTTGCTCCTTTACTTTCTTTTCCTTTTCTTCCTCTTTCTTATCTTCTTTCATTTCTTTTTCTTTTTCTCCTCCAGCACCTGTTTTCACTGTTTCCCCTCTCCAGTTTGTTCTAGGTTGAAACTTACTCTCGTCTTTTCCGTGATCGATCCACCCCTTAAAAGCTTCGCCAGTTCCTGGTTCACCAACCAGAGTCAGCCAGAGATTTGCAACCCACTTTGTTGCCTCCAAAACATCACACCCTCCATGTTGAGCCAATTGATCGAGTTCACCGAGCCAACCTTTTAAACAAAATGTCATACAGGTTGTAATTACTGTTTCACCTCACGCCAATCGGCACCCTTTTAAAACAAAGTTTGATAACTTTGTCTCGTATTTTTAATCCGAATAGACTCAGATTAGACTATTAAACTACTTTTCTTTCAAGATAGGTATCCTTCCTGCCAATCTAAGAACACACTGAACCGTTTCTAATCACCTCCAGCCGAAGCTGCGGCCTCAGTCTTTTTTGCTCAAGCCTTTTCGAATGATGCAAGCAAACAACTGAAATTCCTTTTGCAGGTAGACTCTCCTTACATCACTAAGAATTTTTAATCATAAGAAGAACCCTAGGCTTTCATTTTGAAGATGATATCCTCCATTGTTAAGACTCCGAAGAAGAAAATGTGCCAACCAGAGTCTCATTGACTGTCGAAACAAAAGGTCTTTTGTTCCTGTAGTTGGCTCATTTGAATAACAAAAGCAATGTTTGTAAACAGATATCTTCCCTATGAGGTGTCACACAGCCATTTAAACGCTTCTCGGGAGTGATTCAAACAACAATGGACTCGACCAATCATTTGCAACAGAAACTCAGAAACTCAGCCTGAAACCAATCCAAATAATATATGGAGTTGTAAATATTTGAAGATTCGCTTTGGTGGAAGCTCTTTCGAATGTATTTGTAATGGTGACTCAGAAAGTGTCGAGGACGAAGACAGCCCACGGTATTGTGGTCTAGCCTAAACTATAAGGCACCCTGACCATCCGAGGTCGTACGATCGTTGGCAACCAAGTGTCTTTTCATGTCTTTCTTAAATACCTAATCTGTCTGAACTAAAGCGGAGCTTGTTAAATTCCGGAACCATTTTTTTTTTCAGGAAGTCTTAATAAATAAGAGTTTGACCATTGCAGCGGAATGACGGGCCAAAACTGAGAAGAGCATTAGGTCTATGACCCACGAATTACGAAAGAATTAAGTACTTGATACAATACTTAATTACCAGTTTCTTTGTCCAAGAAATGGTTGTACCACAGAATAGCTTTTCCCTTTTCGGGTTGGACCACAAGATTGCTCTGATGACAATTTTGAGCGAGGTTGCACTTCCATCCTTCACCCTTTTCCCACGCCTGATAAAAAAAAACACGACGAAAAATATTTTATCTTGTATCTCCGGACTCAGTATAATTTTAAAAAAAACCTTGGGAACGTGTAGGTTAAGATAATTAGGGAAATCCCATTTTTATCATTCCATATGATAATTTCATTCTACTCTTCTATGGATAGGAAAGGAAAGGAAAGAACTTTATTTAAATGTCTAGTCGTTTTTTTCGCTGGAGCACTAAATGGTGACACTGTAAACTGAAATTAACAATTAAGACAAATCAAATCAAATATTGGTTTTTGAGGAGAGGGGAAAACCGAGGTACCTCTCGGCGCAGAGTAGAGAACCAACAAACTCGACCCACATATGACGCCGGATCTGGCAACGGAACACGGGCAACATTGGTGGGAGGCGAGTGCTCTCACCACTGCGCCATCCCTGTACGTGTATCCCCGGCAACGGCATAATATAACGTTACCGCCCAGAGACGGGATCATAGGTTGAGTACACAACAGCATGATCTTGCCAGTTATTTCAAGATGATTCTTGTTTTGGTATGGCCGGGAATTGTAACCACGATGTAGCGTATGATAGTTCAATGATGATAGTTCAATGCCCCAACCAAAATGAGGGAAACGGGAGCCAAAAGAAGAGATTCTCCAGAATTTGACAGCTGTGTGAACCGCTGTAACAGTTTTCAAGCGAATGCATACTTTCTTACTGCCCTTTTTTACAACGCACAATTTTGATTTCATTGATTAATTAATTAATTAATTAATTAATTAATTTGATAGGGTTGGTATTTAAGCAAAAAAAGTTCCCATATTAGAGAACCAGAGAGTCTCTAGAGGTGCTGCAAAAGAATTTTGCGCAATAAATATTTTCCAGGAAATGAGGTCACCGATAAATCAAAGTGTCTTTGGATGTTTCACAAGTCAATTTAATGTATAATCGCCTAAAAAAATTCGCTTTTTGTTCATACCTCCAGTGAAAAGGTTTCATTCCCTGCCAATGGAAAGGCTGTCTCTCCTCCTTTCTTGGGGTTATTCAAGTAAATCAGAACGGTGGCAAATCTGCAATGAATTGTAAATTAGAACCATCAACTTTCCTCAGTGATCCCATGCAGGGAGTGGTATATCCAGCCATCTGGGCAAACAGTTCCTTGTAGAGCAACAATTGTCAGCGTGCTTCTTGTAAGTGGTGTTCACGACGTTCGTGCCTTTTTTGCACAAACCTGTGAGTGGCTTTTTTTGGTTGGTAGTAAGATGACTGCATTCCTAGACTTTACACCAGCTATAATAAAATTAAACTTAAAAAGTAAGTCAAATAAGTGGAAAGAGGTATGGGTACGAGAATGCTGCCTTACTAACTTCTTCTCTTTTCGCTTCTCTTAGCCGGCGGGGTCTTGGCACGAGAAAGCGAAAAGGGCTATGGGGGATGGGGACAATAATACAGTGCAGCGTAACCGCAAGGTCATGGGTTCGAATAACGTTGAAGCTTGGACTTCTTTAGGCTGGCTAGCAACAGCTAACGTTGCTCATCACTGACACGATCTTTCACAATTTAAATCAGTACCTGCAGAGTCGACAGTCATCCTCTAATGAGAAAGTGCAACATGGAAGTTTGGGATCCAGGTCATCAGAATCATGATGGCAGTGGTAATGCCCATGTACATCATATTTCACAACCTTACGCATCGGCAAACAGAGAAAAAAGTTAAAGGAAACTGAGGACAAAACATTACCAAACACAAACGATTTAATAGGCGAAAAGAATTGTTCTATAAAAGTGTAAAGATGAAATGTAACACTTTTTATTCCTTGAGAAAGGTTCCTTAATTTCCATAGGTCCACGTCAGGTCGTGGGTGACCGTAATATTTCACATACGGAGATCATATTTGTCTGCGCATTTTCCGTTGAAATCGAGAAAACGAGTCCAGGGCAAATTAATAGTGCAATTGTAGCTCTCTGAGCGTATACACAGGTAACTTTGCTTCTTACCTGCAAAGGTTCTGTGTTGTTGATAAATTCTTCGGGAAGGAGACTCAAACGTGACAATCTAGGACACAAAGAAAACGTTTGTTTTACGCAGTGAACGGAAGTTTGAATGATTGACTTGTCTGCACCTCCTACCTGCCATGGAAGTCCGAGAGGATTGGGTACTTGGGATCGTTGTGAAACATCCAAACCTGCCTGCTATTGCGGCTGCGCAGTCGAGGTTTTGTGCGCCTAACTTTGTCAAAGTAGTCTTTCATGACCGGCACTGTGACTTTGGTAAATTCCTCGAAATTGATTTTGCCTAAAGAGTTAAGAAATTAATTGACTTCGTTATCTTACTTTGACAAGCTACCTAGAACTACTTCGGTGTGTCTGATATTGAAACGGGAACGTTAGTCTCCATTGTGGAGATTTTGGTTCAAGCATTGATAGTGCAAATTGTTGGTTAATATTTAAGCACTATTAAGCAGAATTCTCCCAACCTCCCCGAGTGTTTGAATGGGGCTATGGAAACACGGAAAAAAGTCCTCTATTGCTTTTATAAAATATTTCTCAATGATAATTCGACAAAAGAACAAAACAAATGAAGGAAAATTCTTGATTGAAACAGATTTTCTTGATTCACGCTCATATTTCTTACCAGCCAATCAAAACGCGCGTCTGACGGCATATAACCAATCAAAATTCGTGTGATGTCACAGCCGTGTTTCCATATTCTCATCTAAACACAGGTATTGACAGATGAGAGTACGCGTACTATTCTAATTATTTTATAATCTAACCTATAAAATAACATCGTAGCTAACCGAGTTTACGCTAACCAACCATCCTGGGCAAAATCGTTGAGACATTTTGAACGTTGTCATCCACATTTTAAAAAATATGATTTGCATGAAGTGTATCTCCCCCCCCCCCCCCCCACCCCTATCCTCTTCATAAGAGGCCTGGATTAAATTTCCGATTCTTTCTGGGCCTCGTAATGTTGGGTGTGAGGGGGAGGTGGTATTCTTGGTCCTCTTTTGACGTTATGAGCCAAAAGGACGAAATTCAACTCCTTTTGTCCAGAATTGAAACTTCGAACAAATCAACCATGGCCTTTCGCGGTATAACATGTTGGGTCTTTAAACAATCGGACAAATGTTAGCTTCCTCAGGCTCAGCGGAATCAATCGATATATAACCATAAAAATACTACGAAAATAGGCAGCTTGTTAAATATATTTTTGCATCTTTCCGATTAGACCAGGTTTAGCAGCCGACCACCGTCTAAACTGTAATTTCAGAGAAGGTTGTTTAATCCGAAAGAAATGCACTTAGCCACCACCTGAACCCGGGAAAATGGCTTCTAAATGCACGCTTAACATAGAACAAATAGTTCACAACTATGCACTGAAGTGGATGTGGCTAGTGGTGGATATATACCGAGCCGCAAAGCTCCTCAAGCGTCCTGTGGGGCGCGATAATTATTAAGGATAACTAAGAACTAACTAATGAAGCCGAGAATATAGAATCAATAGCGGGTCATTCTGCGCTAATGAAAGTATTCTTGAAGAAGTGGCTTACCATCATTATCTTTGTCCATATCAAGTTCTTTAAACCTAGAAGTTAAGAGTTTCTTAGTTCTGTCAGTGAAGAAATGTGCTTTTAAGAAGAAATGTGAAAGAAAGAAAACCACTTGTGCCAAGCTTCCAGCCCGCGATACTGGATCAGCTGATGATCAAGCACAAGTCACTAAATACATGAAGAAGTTACCAGTGTCCTCACATTTCAAGAAGATCTTCTTCGGTGAAGTATAAGTCCTCCTTTCCACGAACATGCATCATCTGTAACATCAACAACAAAGCAGAGTTAGTTACAATACAATACAATACATACTTAATTGACCGCTCCCCATAGGGGCTTTTCAGGGCCATTGAAACACAACGAAACGACGGAACAGAACAACAACAACTGTTAAGAATCCCAACTGGCCGGAGGCAAACCAGTTGGCTATTTACAAGTGCAGCTGGGAAGTTGAACCAGGGACTACCAGGATCAAATTCAACGAGTGGTTAGAGCGAGTCTTGAACCCGGGATCTCCGGATCTCAAGGCAAGCGCCCTAACCACTGGGCCACACTGCCTCCTTAGTTGTCAGTGGATGCAATTATCGAAGAAACGCATTAACAGTAGGGGCTACGGAGGAAGGAAACGGACCTGTTTCGAATGCTGTTGGGGGCCGACATCTCTCACCCTTGTTCCTTGCTTGCTTGGGACCTTGAAACTGGTATAAGCAATTCTGACCGCGGAGAGTTCTCCTTGTTACAGTGTTAATTTGATTCTCTTTTTTTTTAAATTTCGTTTTCATTTTTGTACGCCAGTAATTAAGCATTTTAAGTTTTTATCCCATTGTTTCAGAAAGTGTATATGCGTGGAATTTGATCCAGGCATTTGAACTTAATCGCACGACAGTAGAAACGTTGATCGTTTTGTCGCTTAAGCATTTTCCTTTGCATGCCTAAAATCGGTAATCGTTCTATGAACCATCAAGACGGATAGGGTGGCAACAGTTCCTTCCAAAATATTCGACTTTAAAATCGAAAAAAGTTTCGATAAAAATCTGGTCGCGGATATGTTACCTATAGAAAGACTAGAGCATTTGCACATGCGCAAGAGGCTGATCTTTGAACATACCTCAACAGGCTCAATAAATCCGTCATCATTATTATCCCAAATCTTGAACGTCCTTTCCGATGTTTCATCGTCAATAAGGTGATTTGATTTTGCCAACGGGCTCTTCTCCATGCCCAGGCGCTTGGCATAACTGATCAGGTGATCACATTCGACGTCTGTCAGAAATTGTGGAATTTCTTTTCGATAAAAAAAGAAAAAAAAAGAAAAAACAATTTACTTCAAGTTGTATTTATTTTCTCAAAAGAGGCGGGTCAGCAGAAGCTTAAGGATCAGTACTCACCAAATATGGGTGGTTTCATGCTGATCGTGGTAACCTTTTTGTTGTGAAATGGGAAAATCATAACCTCTTCTTGATGGCCAATCTTCAACACAAAATCATACAACGTTGGTCAAGGAAAAGAAAACAAACTCGCGGTTGGATGCTTGACTGAAATTACGATGTTGCTTCGGTTAAAGTAAAACGCCAAAATATTCACTTAAGTAAGGAGTAAAATTGGCGCTAGTAAAGCAACGTTACTTCCATGGAGTTCATGGCGTGAAAAAATAGGGACCTTAAGATCTACGACGGCGACGTCGACGAAAACGTCACCTCAAAATAGAACTTTGCTCTAGTAAAAGTCTTTCGCGATTATTCCATCTCGTTCACGTCGTACAATGTTGGCGAAGTATCATAAAAATAAATTGGTACGAGCGGTTTCAGACTGAAAATAGAGAATGAAAGATTCTCTGTTGCATGCTAACGTTGTCGTCAAAACCTAAAATTTAGTGATTTCCCGTCGTTGTCACGCAGAGAACCGCAAAAATATGAGCCAAAATCCGTGCCGCACTTGCTGCACGATTAGTTATGCTCTTTTAACCAATTATATCATTGTTTTGTGGCGTTTTCGTCGACGTCGTCGTCGTAGATCTTAAGCTCCCTATTCCTGAGAACAAGGATATATCGAATGCTGAAGTCGCGCCATGTTGGTCTAACGCACCTAAACAGCAGTCTAAAGAAAACATGGTAAAGCAGAAAAATTGGGGGCGACCGCGTGTCTAAA
>NC_090893.1:11683558-11696058 GCF_036669925.1 Montipora capricornis
TTCTGAAAGCCAGTTATGCCCCATTCGCCAAGCACGAAGCTCTTTTCTACCGTCGCCATTGATGTTGATCCAAATCTTTGCCACCCAGTTTTCACCTTTCTTGACTTGACAAATCCCTTGACACGACAGAGGATTCAAGTCCGCCATCCAACTCTGTGAACCAGCGAGGTCGTGATTATACCACATCACTGCTTTACCTCTCTGTGGTTTGATTATGACGTTGGATTTATCGCAGTGGTTCACCATGTTACACTTGTACGATGACTCGTTTGACCACGCCTTTATCAAAATGCGAAACAAAACCCAGGTTAGAAATTCAACTAACGGCGCTTGTTACCGCTTTATTATTTTTAGCACGAACTGATGACGGTTTTAAAAGTATCAATCGCTGTTAAGAGTGACACGAACTCCAAACAGAAACTGCTTGCACCGCCGTAATTCCCTTTTTCGCTGTTTGGTATGTTTACTTGCTGTTTCTATTTATTGGGGCCATTCAAATGCAATCGGTAGAGCAGTTATCTTAACAACAACAACAACAACAACAACAACAGTTTATTCACATTCAGTCACCTAGATCCTTACACGAGTTGTGTTACAAATTACAGTGGTTGACGAGGTTTTTGACGAAAAGGGAAAATGGAAAGTACTAACTGTTTAGACATCAAAATACCAATCCACGCCCCGAACAATTATGTACGACACAGAAATTCTAGTAGTGATCAAGTGAATTGATAAATTCAGTAAGCAAGTTGGGTGTTCCGGGTCATATTAAGCATAGAAACAAAAACTCCGTACAAAAACAAGTGCAGATCAAACGCCATATTAAACAAAACAACACGCTTAGGTAACACTTCAGTCTAGTAAGATAGAATATAACTGAGAATAGATCACGCGTGAACATAATTGTAGGAAGGACTGTTTATGATTACATAGATCATCGTTTCAACAAACTGGAAAGAAATTTATCCATAGAGTCACTACTCATATTTTGTCTACATACGTTGTTGAAAAAATTTCGCTTACCTCCCAGCTGAATGTTTTGTTGTCGGCCAAAGGAAACGCAATTTCTCCTCCTTCATCAACATCGTTCAAAAAAACAGCGATTGATATATACCTGCATGATAAAAAGATTTAAAGTGTTAACTTTCCAAATGCATGGCCTGATTAGTTTGAGAACTTTCTCAGCTAAGATCTGAATTTGCGACTTGAAATCACCCACCTACAGAGCCTGCAATCTCCAGAGCCATACAAACAACAAGGTTTGTCATGCGCAGTTTTGTCGCTATCATAATGGCAATGATAGTGACCGCCTTCTGCGTAATGTACAACCTGCGGCAGAAGATAATTGGTTCATGTTTAAAAATGAAAATCACGCCGACTTTGGTGTTTATTTGTGGTAAAAAGCCTCAAATACAAAGCAAAGTCCACAAAGTTAACTATGATAAACAGATAAACTTGGGGTAAGCCAAATCAAATCACGTGATCTTACTATTGTAAACATTGTTTTCTCTTCTATCATTGCCAGCACTCAAATCCGACTGGAGTTAACAATGGTAAAGTACGAAAAGTCTTCTCATCAGAAACGTCCTTACTACAACAAAAGACTCCACAAGTTCCAACCTCTATCCTTGTAATTACTACGCTGCTCCCGTATTAATACGGTGCAATAGAACACTTAATAATCACGCTGTAGTTAATCCTCCACCTTAGAACTTTTAATCATGCTTAACATCTTGTCACGCTCTCAAATTACAACAAGCGGACTTGTAAAGCTGGCTTCACTAGCGACGAAGACTGCGAAAAAAGTGGGTTTTTCTTCAAGACAAGAATTCAGTCTCACTATTCGTTTTCACCCTTTCTCCAGACCTTTCGCGTGGCGAGACCCCTTCGATCAACGCAAAAAACTGCTGTTTTTCAGTCTACCCGCGTCGCAGGTATAAGCAACACAAATATGCGCAAACTTACTGGTGTTTTGATTACTTGTAGCTTTTGATTGGACATAAAATCTAAAAGCGCCTCTTTAAATGGTTTGTACTCGCACCAGCGTCACTAGTACAAAGTAGCATTTAGGATTGACGTCGATTTTAATTTTGTCAACAAAAAAAACAACAGATGCATTAAGAGGCTATAGAGACTAAGAACGACGTTTCCTGCAAACGAAACGTCACATTTCTTTGCCTCTATGAGTTACTTTAGTTCGTTTTTCCTTAAAATTTCCCCAAATTACCTGTACTGGCTCACTTTGTTCTAGTATTGGTTTTGGTATGTGAGTAAGCTGTCCAAGTCTGCAAATTTAAACACAAAATCACGACTTAATTCCAGGTTTATCAGTTGAATAGTCAGCGCAAATGTGCTTCCCATCAACTTTTTTTTACCTGTAATGATAATCTTCAAGCAAACCTTCGTACTGTAAAAGTTCGTCATCGTCATGCCATAACCAGACTTGGCTGCCTCTTTGATTACGCATGCGCGGCTTCTTCACTACTTCCTGGTCAAAGTAATCGCGAATATCTTCCAATAAAGTCTGATCAAGTTCCTTTGCAGGAATTTTGCCTGAAAATAATTCATCAATTTCGTTGAATGTCAAACTGCTTCTTTGAGTTAAACGAGGAAAGTGCAATTTGTGTGATGATGATGATAATGATGATAATGATGATTATAATAGGGACGACAAATTATCGCCAACTTCTTCTAGTTAAAAGGCACTTTATGAGAAAAATATGATTCTATTTGAAACAATGATGATTAGCAGAAATAAAATAGAAGTTAAACAAAGTGGCTTGGTCAAAAACGGCATTATAGACAATCCTCCCATTACAGAATTGAACGAGGTAGAGTAGCGTTAGTGCAAAACAGGGAAATTCCTTCATGACATAAACAAACAAGGATGGATGGAAATTGTCTAGAGTTTTTAATATTATTGTTATTTCCCAAGACGTAAATGAATGAAATATATGATCAACTTACCATCTCCGTACTTATCTAACTTCAAAGCTTTGAACCTACAAAAAAGTGTTGTGTCAAAAAATTAAAAATTTTGAAATGCATAGCGAAGCTAGTACACTGTAAATGGTTACCACATAAACTACGAATAATTTTGCTCGCTATGAGTTCCTAGTAACCCCTAGATAGCTGCAGCTAACGGCCTCAGGGAAAAAGTTCGAAATTTGAATTTTCCCCATGAGGAGAGTGATTTTCCAGAATTCCCAAGGAACTTACATCAGCAAAATACTAAGCACATGATCTCACATTTCCATAGTGTCCTCCTTTGTTAAATACAGGTTTCTTCTTGCAGCCAAATGAACAGCCTTCAAAAGCAACGAAGAATAATTTATTATTGGACAGTCTTGTTTTGCTTGCTTTAGTTTTTGCTTTAGTTTTTTTTTCTATCGGTTTAAGTAACAGTTCTGCTGAGTAACTAAATATATCGCCATTATATCACAAGATGTTTACAGAGGAGGAGCCATTATACAAGTGCATTACTGAAGAAAATCTGTAAGTAATGAGAAAGGAAAGACGCGACAAAAGTAGCTTCCGAAACGGATGCCAGTAGAAAGTAAAAGGCTGATTGAATGACCCTAACCCTAACCCAGCCACTGAAATGACACAAGGAATTTTCACGAGGAAAATTCCTTGTATAATTTCAGTTGTTTGGTCATTCAATCAGCCTTTCCCTTACTACTCATGCGCAGCTGTAGAACAGTCTAAACTACTAAAGTGACGTTGGACATAAACTAAGAATTCCGTCCCACCTCATTTTTATCGACAAAGCCATCATTATTTTTGTCCCAATCCCTTAACAAATCTTTCAGAGAGTCTTTGTCGATGACTTCGCGAGTTTCTTGACCCGGGGAAATTTCTTTCAAACCTTTTTCTTGAGCGAGTTCCATAATCATTTCACACTCTTCATCTGTAAAGAAGTTTGGAATCTCTGCGGGCGTAAAACACATTGATCAAAATCAAATAAGCACATTTAGTCCTTAGGGACCCGCCAACGCAACATAAGAAAACGTTCTATAGTTTGTCTCTTTTTCTTCTCTTTTACTAGTTTCTGTTTGCAGGGATTACGTACCTTTGTTCGATTTGATAGCAGCGACAACCGTTTCAAAATCAATTGAAGAATCGTAAATATAAGCCGATACCAAAGTAATTTGTTGGGACAGTCACATCAAATGCACCCAACTGATGCAATAAGTGAATCGTAACGCAAAGCAAGTACATGTGCCCGGTCGTCAAGCGCTGGAAAAAGCACACGAGTGAAATAATTACAATATTGGTTATACTACTGTTGGGGTCTGATTGCCTATGGGAATAGCGCAGGATATTTTAGCCAAACATTAAACTATGCTCACCAAATATAGGCGGGTGCACACTGAGAGTCGTCACATGGTGTATGCTTCCCTTCGTAAGCTCCAGCTTTTCAATATAACCAACCTAAACATAGGAGAGTATATATGATATGATGATATGATGCACGATGAAAACTTTCTTATAGTAACCGTTCGTCGAAGTTCAAGTTTCTCTGATGTTTTCTCATGCCGACTATCAAATCCGCTTTTTTAAGACTCACGCAAGAGAGGATGAGGATGAGGATGAGGATCCCCCATGCCCCATCTATTTTTTTGTTTCAAAAGCTATTTTAAGTTCTAGTTCCCAATGCCGTGCATATTTAAACTTTCACTACGTCATTACAACTGGCCAGTCAGGTGCTTCTCCAAAATAGCTGCGTTCTGCGTAGCTAAAATTAGATTTTAAAAAGCTATCATTGGAAGAGGCCCACGTATGGGGAGGGGGTGGGAGGGGGGTCCGTTCTCTTACCTAATCCTCTCTTGATTCACAACAGACAACATGAAGGAAGCAAATTTAAGCGCAGCACAGACACTAACTATCATTAAGCTCTCTGTTACAATTTCTTTCCATTGCTAAGTTGTTTTCCATTGCGTTGCTATGGTGTTGATGAAAGCGGTTCTGAGAGATTCAAGTTCTACAAAAACTAATATCATCACAGTTAGATCACTTATTTCATTTATGCGGAAAACCGGGGCATAGATTGATCGATAAGTCCTGACATCAAAAGTTATCAGCCCGAAAACAATACGGCACGTGTCATTTTGCTCTGCTGTCGCTACGTTAGTTGTTAAAGCTCAGCTTCAAGACTTCGGTTTAATGCATGTTACAATATAGTTACTTTCCAAATGCGGCTTACGTAAATACTTTGTAGCATCAACTCAAGATGCAAATTGGCGAGTTTTCTTTAATGTGTTAAAGACCGGCTTGGTCATTCGTGTACGTGTTTTTTTTTAGGTGGAAGCTCTGCAGTGAAATGCAGATCCAAAGTTGCCGTTTCTCCGTATACACACTCCAAGAATGATTCTGGTTTTGAGTTTGAGCCCGCAAAAGAGATCATTTACTATGACAATTCAAACGAAAGCAATAAAACAGCACTGTTCTGCGCGGGTACTGTGTATTTTGCCAATATACATTTTCCCTGAAGTTTTGAATGTGAAAAGATCATAATAAAGCAATTGAAAACGGCTTTAGTTACCTTCACTGCATGTAATCGCGGTAATCCAAGCAAAAATTGACTAGGCCCATGTTTTCGGTCACTTCCAACACAGTTTGAGCTTCTACCGTGACACTGTTCGAGTTGCGATTTGATCCCTTGTTCTTGACACAGCACCGTGGCAAAAATACAAATTACACTAAGGCCATAGTGAAGATATATTCCCATCCTACACAAGTGAAAATCCCGATATATTTGTGGCTATTTACACTAATTTGCCTTGAAAGAATCACTCGCTCAATCACTCCTAAACATCAATCACTGCATATCTGCTGTTAATATAATTGATTCACTTTATAATTTATTCATGCAGGTTCAACGGGTACGCGACAAGTACCTGACAACTTGGCAAAATCTTGGCCCCAGTTCAACCACTGGACTTAAAAAGCGAGATACTGGAACTGAATCACCTCAGGTGACAATTTTCCAATTTTCTCACTGTTGGACCAGAACAAACAAGAATTAACTCACACATATCGCACGGGGCACCTTTTGTTCGTGACAGAAACCCAATATCTGCTACTTTGAAGACCTAAAAAACAAGAGCCTCATAAAAATCCAAAGTCAATTTCTCTCGTCAAAAAGTCTAACTACTCGAACCACGTAGAGAGCAAAATTGTTCCGCCACACTTAATAGAACACGACACGCCACAAACCATTTATTATGAGGGAAAGGAGTCACTTTAGTGCAAGAGTTGTAAAATAAAAATATATTATAGCGCTTTAGATGGCTTGTTTTTATAACTATACCCTCGGTTTTCTGACTCAATTTATTTCTCTATAAGAAGTTGTATCAGATTGAAATACACTGATACGCGGGTAGAATTAAAGCCGAGTTCAAGAAGCCGAAGGCTTATACACCGCATTCAAAATAAAATCCAACAGAATACTATGAAGAAGACAGTTTTGATGCAGACTGTATTTTCAATTCGGCAATGATTTAAAGAAATTTGACAATAAAAAAATTCAAAATCAATGTCCTACTAGCCTCCTATATAGATACTATATATATATATATATTTACAGTGAACGGTTATTACCTTCTATTGCAAACGATTTTATATTTACATTTGTGAGATATTTACGCATTGTTTCAGTTTCAATACCACGATCTGTATCTGTTTTTCTGGCAAACTCCCCATTACTAAGTAAAAAGCCCTTTTGCATGCGTGAACTAACACCGTCGTACTTTTCCAGGGATTCAAGCGCATTCAAGCGGTCAGTAGAACTTTTGGAATAAAACAAGCCATCGTAGACATCTTCTTTCTCTTTCATTTCCCCCATCCGAGTGCCTTCAAGTGTTGTTTTCACCATCTTCATATTGCAAATCTGAAAATGCTTTCACAGTGTTCCAGTAAAAGAAAAGCTACCTAATTGGAAAGTTAATCTGCCCTGCTTCCATCAACAAGGGAAATTTTGCCACCTTGATTAAGGACTAAAGGAACACACAACATTTCTAGCTTCTCGTGTACAATTTTAGAAACACTACGAAGTTCATCCTCTTTAAGAGTTTCCAGAAGGGAAGTTACTGCGTTAAGGACATGTCTTTCCTTCGGATGGTTATCGTCAAAAGTCCATTCTTTTGCGTCCTCCATGTCGTCTTTCATTTCTTCTTCAATGATATCTGTTCGAATGCTTTCTCTCTTTTTGCGCATCGTTCGAAGTATGTTTTCGCTCTCTCCTGTTTTGGTATGTGATATGAGGTTGCTGCCTTTTTTCCAGGCTCGCAGTTCATTATCCCCGTCGCCGTCTATGTTAATCCAGTTTGTCGCTATCCACTTTTCGCCTTTGTTGACATCACAATGCCCATAATACATTGCGTTATCCAAGCCTCCAATCCAGGTTCCCTCGTTATTTATGAGATGATTATACCATATGATGGCCTTGCCTCGTTCTGGTTTGATGACCAAATTTCCCTTTGAGCAATATTCATGTGAATTACATCTGCCAGTTGCAGTACTCATCCATTTCTATGAAAAAAGGGAGATCTGTTATGGTATGAGCTGAATTTGACAGCAACATCCGCAAAAAATGAAGAGGTTGATGGGGAATCCAACTTCGATACGAGATACTGAAGACCGCAATTCTGCTGTGTAGAAACACAGTTTTCTGCCTTCTTCCTTCGTCTGTAACCTTCGGATATCAGTTTCGGCTGGATGTGATATAACGATCACTGAATTATTGTAATAAAGTTAACAAGATCTGGGATTTCTTCGGATCAATTCAGGTGGTTCGAAAGATTGATGTTCACTCACTTGAGGTCACGCGAATTTAATTTTCTACGAAAACAATACGTAATCAGCATTTGTAAAAGAAACAATGCATGACGGACAAAGAGAACAAGAAAGGTATGATCTCTCTTTGGCGAAGTGAACCTCTTTCATATTTACCTAAGGGAATCTCTTTATTCAAAAGATGGCGGCACACCGGAAAATTATGTTTGAATCAAGCAAGATATGTTGAAAAGATCAAGGGGCCTTTTTTGACACTTTTAATGAACAATCCATTTCACCCAGTGATCATTATTCATTTTCGCATATCTGAGATAATCTTGCGCAATAACGATGCAAAACTAAATATAAAGCCTAATACCTCGTAAGCTTCACAACGCATGAAAAAGAATCCGTGCATCTTTCCTCGGCCAGGTATCCACCATCTTCCCTCAATCTGAGCTTTACCCTTTAATCTTCCCGCATATTTGATTGAGACCTCGCCACTATCATTGTTCAGATATCTTTTCCTGAATCTTATTATATCGTCTTTCACCAAGCTGTCAATCAACTCAAACGCTCCTCCCGCGTCACCTCCTTTCCCATACAATGCTCTGTTAGCTCCTTCCATTTTGAATTCGATATTGACTTGAAAATGATTTCTACTGCCTGTCGTCTTGTCATATGTGAAGAAACCCGTCCAGTTACCAGAATTGTTCATGACGTCTTCCTGCAGTTTTAAGAGGACGTTAAGTCACAACGGAAATAAACACATGAGAAAAACGATAATACCCTATGTTATCAAACAAGCTTTTAATCCCAGACGAGAAGATGGTTTACCTCAAATTTGTTATTTGCTAGTGGAAACACAATTTCCCCTCCTTCCTCCACATCGTTTAGGAAATAGGACACTGTTATAAACCTTTGGAGCAAAAAGATACAAAATAAGGCTCGTCACCCATGCTACACAGCAGGGGCGTAGCCAGGATTTTTCAAAGGGGGAGTCACACCGTGTCAAACAGAGGGTACTCACCAGATTGTGGCGTTTTCGCCACCTGGATATTGTAAGTTGTTTGCTTAAAAAAGCAACGCCCTTGCACAGGTAGGATCAAATGAAGACCCTCGATTGTAGCCTATAGCTGATGATGACGATGAAATGAGGATGTCCCTTCTGTGATAGTATGTTGACGTTTTGAATCTGATAATTGGGTTAGAAGAATGTAAGTGATAATGACGACGATGTAGTTGGCTGTAATGATATTAGTAATGGAGCCATAAATGGTGATGACGAAGATTACTTTGGTGATGGTGATAACAGTAAGGGCCTGGGGCCAAAAGGGAAATGTATGGCGTTTAAACAACATTAAACATTGTTTGGTGACCAAACATGTTGATGTTGAAGTGAGTGGCCAGACGGTTAAAACATGTTTGATCTAACAAAGATCAAACTCCACAAGCAAAGAACTATGGGTCACAAATAAGTTAAAAACACGTGGATACAAGCGGCTTTAAAACAAGAGGCTGAGCGAGCGTGGTACGCATGCGTACGCCAAGCATGTTTGATACGGCTGTCCAAACGAACAAAACTTCGCCTATCAAAAACAGGAACAAAAGAAATGTTTTAAGTTGTTTGATCGAATGTTTGATGGCCTTCAAATTTTATCAAACACGATCAAACAGCACCAGACAGGGTGGCCAAACGGTAAAATCAAGTAAAGCTATGATGCTCGCAGTTATGGATGCAACTTTAGCAATTGCCTCGAGAAGCCTGAGAAATGCAGGACTTCAACGGGGTTTGAACTCGTGGCCTCGGACCTTGTGGGCTCTAATTTTCCAGTGAGGAATGAATCAGTGAATGAAATGTTATATGAAATGACCAGAAATGACCAGCTCCCAACGTCAGTGGCTTCAAAGCTCAGTTGGATAGAGCGTCGCACCGGTATCGCAAGGTCACGGGTTTAAACCCCGTTGAAGTCCTGAATTTTTCAGGCTTCTCTACGCAATAGCTAAAATTGCGTCCATACCTGCGAGGATCATAGCTTTCCTTAATTTCATATCCGCAGTTGAGTATATGATTAATTTCATATAACATTTCATTCACACGGCAAAATGTTTGGCCGCCAAATATTTCCCGTTTGCCCAGGCAATAATAGTGAGAGAAGGACAACCAGAAAGATTAACATGAAGACAAAGAGAAAATAATGATGACTATGGTAATGAAGACCTCACCTACAACAGCCCTTAATAGACGTACCTACAAATTCTGCACTCCTGCATGTCCCCATAGAGACAGCAAGGAACACCTTGAAACGTGGGCTCGCTATCCTGCTGGCAATATTGATAATTGCCTTCTTCAAATTGTAATACCTAAATGGAGAGTAAAATTTGTTCTTGTTACGCTTAAACCGAATTTAGCTAGAATAGTCAAAAGATACAAAATTGCTACGGGTATGCCGGTGTTGTTTGTATATGTAGTCGTTTAATGCTAGAGCCACCGCGATAAACTCCCGTAAGACGGGCCAAGTGGTCTAAAAACAGACTTTTGAAATAGACTTAAAAGATTACCGTGACAGGTTTTACTTGCCTGCATTGGTTCGCTCTCCTGTATAATTTCCTTGGGTATTTTGGTTATCGACTGCAGCCTTTGAAGAAACGATAAGAGCAGTTTAGAATCGAGTGAGGTAGTACCAGAACTGACAAGACAGTACTTATTGCGGGCAATTTTAATTACGACGCACTCAGGCGATCAAATGAGTCAGTCATGTTGCAAATCAACTACATGAAGCCGGTGCTAAGAACGGGAGAACGCAAGCGAAAAAGTCATTACTGGTTGTGCTTTTTAAAGTTTTAGATGCAAAAAGAGGCACAATCACTACTCGTAGCAACGCAAATCAGTACAAACTGGAAATCGCAAAATATTTTCTACCGTAAAGCGATAACCGCAGCAGCAACTTGCCTTAATTTCAACGTTTGTTTTAATTTGACCATGATAAATAACGAGATGAAGTGTGACAAGGGTGATGTTAATTCTTACAACAATCTTTTCGTAAAGACTTTTTGAATAGTGGATGCATGATGTGAAATCAGATTCAAACTTCAATTGAGACGTCATTTTTTCGTATTTAAAGAAGAAAGTGCAATGAGCATTAGTAATATATCAGTGTATTTCTCGCAAAAAAAATATATATATATGAACACGAACCTCTGGTGAAATCCATCAAGTAAGTCGGGTTGATATCTGAGTAATTCGTCTTCATCGTGCCATAACCAGGATACTTTGGTATTCGGTATTCTCCTCAACGAAGAGTCGTTTAGGAGAGCTGCAATGTACTCTTTTATTCTTTCAAGCTGTGTGCTTTTAAACTCTGTCAAATCAATTTTACCTGCAAATCAAAATAGCACGCTTTGATTACTTCCCTCGATAAATTAAAAAAAAAACTAGAGTAACTACTTTACGATCATTAATAGGGATCTGTTCGGAAAACGAGAAAGATTACGAGAACGGCTTTTCCGTTCTGAGAACGCGCACTTCGAAAAATGTCAGCCTCCAAACCTTATGTGCATGCTCAGTACGAAAAACTCGTACTCGTAGTCGCCCTCGTCCTACTATGTAAAGGTCATTATTATTCCACTATTGCGTCATTTTACCATATTTGGTCAAGAGAACGCGCAAAATATGATAAGGTAATACACTGTAGTGTCCCGGTTTGACCGGTTTAGAACAGAGCAAATACGGACGGAACGGCAGTTTTTCAATCAAAGAAATTGTTTTCAACACGATACCTGACAGTAGAAACAAAACTCAAGGTTTACAATCAGCACGTCATCCCTCTACTGATTTATGGTGGGTAACCTGGACCCTGTACCGTCACCACATTAAGCTCCTCAGTGTAGTCCAGCAACGACATCTCAGATTTATTCTCAACATCAGATGTGATCACTTCACCACAAACGATGAAGTGCTGGATCTTGCTAACACCAAAGATATTGAGATTACCCTTATCAGAAGTAGATTGCGTTGGTTCGGCTATGTTGTTCGAATAACAGTTGAACGGCTAGTAAAGGCAATTCTCTATGGAGTTCTGGCAGAGGGTTGTAAAAGAGTTGGTCGTCCTTTTCTAAGATTCAAGGGCACTTAGAAGGATATTCTGAAGCGCGGAGCAGTACTTCTCTCATGGAGAGTATCTGTATCCGATCGTCGGGGGTGGAGGAGGTTAATAACAGAGGTTTGTAAAAAGATTGACGATGACAGACGGGAGGCCAACATGGAAAGAAAGCGAAGCGCCATGAACGGGGGCATGAGGAAATGAGCTTCTTTGGACGAAATATGACGAGTTAAAGGCGCTAGTATAGCAACAGGAAAGCCATCTAACCACACCCTACACTTTGTCTTTAAACGCTTATATATTCATAACCAACTAGGGACACCCATTTTTACTGCGGGAACGTAAATAGGCTAGCTATAGGCTAGCTCTGAATCTACTCCAAGGAATGTTTTCTCTCTGCAAAGAGATTCAATTTAAGCTGCTAATCCTCTGCAGCAATAAAAACTGGCGGTTACCTAGTTTGTTTTTATAAGATCATATAAACATTTAAAGACAAAATATAGAGTGTTTCAAAGGGCTCGTTCTACTACTATGGCAACCTAATACGTCAAAATATTGAGTTCATTTCAATGACTGTTGTTTCACAAGCTGCCATAATCTAGCTTTATGCAGTCAATTCTT
>NC_090893.1:11698558-11701058 GCF_036669925.1 Montipora capricornis
TATGCATCATTACATGTATACTATTGTCTTTTTATGGCAGAGAAAATCAAGAACGACTGAGGAGCGGAAACCGTTGAAAAAGAATGTCATTCAGAAGGTCAAATCTAAAGTAAGTTGGCCAGGGACGTGATGTTGTCATTCGTTAAAAACAATAATTGAGACAACGAAGTGGCCTTATAGTAACACTAGAGAAAATATGAATGGCTTGAAGTTATAATTAAAATGTATGTTACCACGGCGATCTGCATTGCCCATTGTACAAAATAGGATTAGGCGAAAAATAAGATTCCTAGTTGCTAAATACAAATGAAATGACCTTACCAAATACTAGAGGACGCATACTCAGTGTCTTCATCTGACGTTTGACTCCTGGGAGAATTTCGATTTCTTCAACATGACCAACCTGTTAAGCGCAACATCGAAAGGGTGGAGATGACTTGTTGAAAGAAGCATTTAACAAGACCTAGTAGGAACTGGCTTAATGCGCCGGAAATGATCGCCATCTAGCCTGCATAGAGGGCAGTTTAGTGTGTGGTTTCGTTAAAGTGGCCCCACAAAAGCTGGACCAAGGTCAAAAGAAAAGGAAAGGGGGGGGGGGGGGTAGGGGTAAGGGAGGCGAGAGAGAGATGTTTTCTCGTTTCCCTTATCCAAACAGCCAGCAACACAAGCTACTCTCAATCTGATTGGCTGCGCAAGTATTCCAGGAAAATTGTTTTTTCCAAAGACAACCGTGTCAAAAGAATTTAGCGCAACCGTGTTCCCTGGATGTTTTACATTCTTTTAAAGATATTCCAGGGACCGTGGCTGGCTTGAATGCAAAGCGCATAAAGTTGAAATCCGTTTAAGGCTTTAGATTCAATCTGGCTTACGCACCAAATCGTACTGTTTATCACAGGAAATTGTTAGCTGGTAAATTTATGAATACCAATAAAAACTGTGCATTCTCGCCAGGTGTCACATCAAGTGATACGTGATACTGGTCAGTATCAGAACCGCAAATCGTCTTGGACCTGTGCTAAGGCTCAACTCGATAGTACACTAATTTAGCAAAAGTTAAAGCCGGCGAAATTGGGAAGCAGTTGAGATAGTATATCAAACGTAAGACAGAAAACAAGTCAAGACGTACCCGCACTCCATCAACAAGCGGAATTTGTAGCCCAAACCAATCACTGGTAGAATTTTTAGTGACTTGTGTTTGTTTATCTTGACTTTTCGATAAACTATCATTAACCTCACTACTCGATGTTTCCTCAATAGCTGCCGCGTCGGAGTGAATATTAGAAGTTCCAGCCTTCTCTGCCTTGGCATCAGGAGTTTGTTTAGCCGAAACGTCGGTAATTCCGAGATATTTGTTTTTATCTTCACTCTTACAGTGATCGTCTTCACCTTCGTCGATATCACACGTGCGACGAGAAGATGGAATATCCGTACCGCCGACTCGCAAGCCCCACACCGCCATCAATAGACACATTGCACAGACGACGGCGGTTGTACAAGTCCTGTCCGCCATTTTTAAATTCATGATGTAGTTTCAGCTGTGTTAAAGCTCGCAAACGACGTTTTGCCTCGATCGCAAAATTTTTCATAAATTAATGATCCAAAATAACACGGCTGAGATCCTGATTACTAGCAAAAAACAGTTTAATTCAATGTTAAGCAGTCTTGGAACAAATTATTTGGTTTCGAAGATTTTGATTGGCCAATTTGAATGAAAAGAGCGGGTACCAAAAAGGACTAGGATATCAAACAAAGAGAGTAGATCCGCTGATCAGATCTTTTCTTTCCAAAACGGAGGGAGCAGGTAATTTATAGAGTTCTCTTCTCTTCATTGTAGTAATTTTGTAAACGAACCAAAAAATAAGCTTTTATCGAAAAATTGGACTACATAGAAATAACTCTTGTTGTCTCCTTATAGTTCTTTTTATAAGCGGGCAAAATCCCCCAAAAGACCTCATTTTGCAATTTTGAATTCAAAAAGTAGCAGTTGAAAACCTGGGAACTAACTACTGTAGCTTGTGATGCCAGGAAGGTGTATAGTGCCACTCGAAATATAAGCGAACAACGCAGATGCAAAATTGACGCGCTCAATATGCGAATACGCGATTTACGTCTTAAGTTGCGTATCGTATAGCTGTATACACGCTTGTGGCCTTTTATTTACGTACGTAGACAATAGAAGAAATTGCAAGACCGCCGACAAGTCGCAAATTTGAACACGAAACGTCGCTTCGATTACTATCAAATTTCGATCCGCAAATACCGGCGATGAAAACCTCCACAATACTTGCATTTTTCGAAGTTTAATACCCTCACTCCACGTTGTGTTAAAGTATGAATTCGGCCGATACCAGCGGTGTTAAATTTCATCACTTTTCCTTTCCATGCAATTTAAAAGATTTAAAAAAAAGGAGCGAAATTAAAATATCCTGCATTGTTTTCCGATTAATCCTTGACAAAGAGTCCAATGTCGTTTAACTGGCGTTGAAAATGTTAGGGGTAT
>NC_090893.1:11711058-11753558 GCF_036669925.1 Montipora capricornis
GGCTTGGGATTCATGGTAGTTGCATGAACATAATTGAAGACAGACTTACAATCGGTCTTGAACTTTCTCTCGTAGACAATCCTTCGACAAGGCTCGTTGGACACCGAATTAATCATTGGTAGTATTTAAAAATAATTTGTGTATCTCTTTTTTCGAAGCTTAACATTTTTGCTTTTTGCTTTCAGGCGTTATCGACTTAGGCGAGTTCTTAACAGTAACGACGGACAGAATAATGAAAAGCCTTCATAACATGGCTAAGACGCTTCCTAGAGTACAGAGCCGAAACAGCAGGCAGACATGGCTTGATCATCGGAAAATCATAGGTCTGAATGACAGGTAGACTGGCCGGAATTAAGAAACCTTCAGTTTATCAGCAAGCACGATGTAATAGTAACTTCCGGTCACGCGTGAGCGGCTACATAGTTGTCACATGATTCTGTCAACATAGTTTTTACTTTGTTCGCTGTTCTAAAATAAACCAGTTTGAGTTCACCTCAATCAAAGTAACAGTTTGATCGGAAATACATCCACACTTCAAATAACCCTTCTGGTTTCTAGGATGGCCCAGGAGGGTCACAGTCCAATTTTAATTTTGCACAGTCCAGTTTTGATTTTGTGAGTCGTCACCAGTTCTCTCACAGGTCACTGGTCAAAGTTCATTGTTTTACCAACACAGAAAGTATCCTGAACATTCATAAACGCTAACCTTAGGCCTAATTAAAAACAAAAGCTTTTAGGCCTAAGGCTTTTATGAATGTTTAGGATACTTTCTGTATTGGTAAAACAATGACCTGTGAACTGGACTGTGAGAAATTAAAACTGGACTGTGACCGTCCTGGGCCATCCTAGGATTCTTCATGAGCTTCCTCGCCACTAAATATCCTTAATGACATATTATAAAATTGTCATTGATAATACTGACAATTGTGGCAAAAATAAACTGAATAAACTAAATAAGTTTTGCTGCCTTTCAAATTATCATTTTCAGAGTGGCAGCCCTAACAAAACTTCCCAGGGCAGTTATAGAAGAAAGTGAAGAACTTCAGGTAACAAACACAAAGAATAAAAAAAGGAAAATATCTTAATAACCGAACATTACGTTGCGTTATTTGGCCAAGTTCAAGACAGGATAGAAGAGTTTACAACGGACAAGAGCCCTTTTGAGTGACTTTCATATAACCTTGAAAAATAAAAGTAAAAACAGAACGTCAACGAAAATGCAAAACACTTTATTGACTTCTCGAACAAAAACAAACCAGCGCGAGTTTTCATTGGCTTAGCGAACGCGGATGCAAACAACGTCATCTCTCCGTGGAACTTTCTGGAGAGTTTCTCTTTGACGTCATTTGAAATGCAGTAATGTGATTGGGCAATCGAACTGTTTACTGCCTATATTAGGAGTTTAATTGTCAGGAATAAGGGGCCGACCATTTAACTCTTGAGGAATGTCGCAAACTGCGGTCGCAACCCGCGAGTCAGAGCTGAGTTTTTGTTCCTGTACTTCCGTGGCAGGTTGTTCACTATCACCCGGAGGGACATTACCATTGCCATCATGACTCACAGGAGATAGATCCCAAAGTTCCGTGCTGTGTCTTCCGTGACAAAAGACACTGTCGCCTTTGCCGGTATGTTGAATTATTACAAGTTAACTCCGCCACAGAGTAAACTATCTATCGGACAACATTAGTTTAGGAGACGGAAATAATGTGGGTGTGTAACTTTTCTTTTTCGAAGGTACATAACGGTGCTTTACTTTCTGAATGACGTAGAGGAAGGAGGCGAGACGGCGTTTCCAGTTGCAAATAATGAAACTTTCAGTATCGAGGTAAGAATTTGTGCGAACCACACATGTAGAGAAACATTTTGCACTCAATCTCCTGGTATGTACAGTTATTCATATTTCTTTGGCCACTACCATCAAAACAAGACTAATTTTCACTCAGTTTGAGTCATGGTTTAGGCACTTTTATCACTGCGGTCTCTTTCAAAGCAAAACTTCCCCCATTGTTTGAATTCTTCAATTGACTTGTGCCTTAATACGGAAGGACGTGTATCCTTCCAGTTCTTAATGTTTTCATTCTTGCAATGGAAGTACGGTGGAGTGATGACGCCATTTGGGGATTTAGGGGGAAAAAGAGAAACGTAGCCTAGTTGAACCGGCTGGGGAGCAAAGAAACAAAGAAAAAGTACGTAGAGAAGTAAGGACACATTACTTTTCAGGATCCATGCATATCGGAATTTCTATCGTGACGCGAAGAAACTAAATGTTTACCTTAGGATACTACTATCAGGAACAAAAGAACACATACATTTTTTAGGTGTATACGGGAACACTACAGGATCCATACCTGAGAGGTCTACGTCTTCGTCACATTGTTCGATTTTCATTCTTGCAGGCGTGGACTCAGATCACAAAATATCGATGCGACTTGAGCAAACATTGTCACAAAGCCAACTTATTTGTGAGGCCACGGAAAGGAACAGCGATCATGTGGTACAATCATCTGCGAGACGACAAGACGGGATGGCACGGCAAACTAGATGAGATGACATATCACGGGGGATGTGATATTATCAAAGGGGAGAAATGGATTGCTAATAATTGGATTAATATATTGGGAGATTCACGAGAAAATATGGTGTCTTACAAAAACCCCCGGAAAAAGATTACATAAAAATGCTAAACTGTGGCCCATGTACCAAGCAAAATACGTATTGCAGATACCGTAAGGTGATATAAGGAAAACGCAGTTCAGTATTTGGTTTTCTTCTTGCCCCTCGTATATTTATTTATCAGTTTGTTTACATTTAAATCAGTAGCTGGTTTTATGAAATCTTAACCCTGGACTTGGAAATGTTATTGAATTACGGGAAACTTTCATGATAACTATCAAACTATTTATATCTATGGTAAGTTTAGCCTCGAGCCACAAAGTTTATACGACGCATGGTTAACACATTCAGGGAAATAAAAGAGGTTTATTTTGGCGACACTCGACTTTAAATTTTAATCTTAAAAGTATCTGATTGAGGCTTCTTTGGGTTCAATTGTTTTTGGTAGGATGTTGTGGTAATCCCAATTGGAGGGTTACAATTGGAGTCAATTAGAGTTAGAGTAATATCAGAAACCCATAAGGGTTGAAACGTGTAACGGCCCCTTGTGTGCTGGGAAACAAGCTTCTGAATATTCAATTTGCTAAGTACCATATTTGGAACAACAAGAGCGAGGGGTTTCCAAATATGGTACTTAGCACTGAAACATTCAACCAATCAGTTCGCACTGAATATTCGGAAGCTATGAACGCGCGTTACACGTTTCAACTCTTATGGGTTTCTGGTAATATACAATTGGGGTGTATTCGGTAAACGATTTATGGATCATCAAATGCAAAGGTACATGTTACCGTTGGCGATGTTTAAAATGTTTCTTCTGACGGGATTTTGGGACACGCTAAGAAGATTTCTGAAACAAGGCATTTAAAATTGCTGTTGGTAAACAGACCGGTAATACGTTCGTGTTAAACAAAAAAGAAGTTGCTTAATTCAAAAGGCTTTTTTTATCAAACTGTGGCCCTTTGTCTTTGCGATGCGAAGTATTAAAATTTGCATCAACTGAACTGATAGACAAGTTGGACACCTTAGAGAAATGCAAGGTCATGCGAGGGTACAGAATAAACCCTCGGAATAGGCGGCATCTTTCTCACAATAGTTGGTTTGAAGATTGTGGCCTTTTATTTTCTTCATGTCTTTTTAAAAATCTTCTTTAGCCTCATTTACTTTGTTATCGTTCGTTCGATGGCTCTTTTCCAACCTTTTTTTTAGTGTTCTTCTCTTTCGCTATCTTCTTTAGCCTCTGTTTCATGGTCTCGCTTCTCGCCGTGTTTCTCTTCCACCATCGTAGTTTCCTCTTTTCCATTAGTTTGTTCCTCCCAAGTCTCTTTGCTCATCCTCTCTTGATATTCCTCTTCCATCAGCCTAGACCATTTCCAAAGTTCCAAATCTGTTTCTCTATTCAATCCTGCATTAATCCAGTTGTTCGCCGCCCATTTTGTTCCCTCGATAACGTTGCAGCCTCCATGATAGCTGGCTTGATCCACAGGCCCCAGCCAACCGGTTTCATTGTTAACAAAGTGATTGTACCAAAGTAAGGCTGTGCCACGTTTTGGTTTGTAATAGAGGCTTGAATCATAACAATGTTCAGCTAGATTACATTTGTTTAAATCCCCTGTAATGTAGGAGCTCTAAAAGCCAGGAAGACAAAACAAGGTTTGCGGTTAGGACGCATCGCTGTTGCGATGCTGTGGTTTTTGTGTAATTAGCGAAGTCGTCAAAGTAAAACTGAAAAGAGATGGGCAAAACTGAATAGAAAGAAAGGGATGAATGAGAGGGAAAGTGGAAGATATAAATATTGAGTTTAATTCAACGGTAGCTTCTTGTATTTTTTTAGGGTAAACCTAACTCTAACCTCTGTATGTGTGGGAGGGGTCGGTGTCACCAGTAGAGGAGAGGGGGAGAGAGTGATTAGCCTCGTGTGCAAATGTGAGTGTGCACCTTCTATCTTTCTAATGTGTAAATTATACATAGAATTCAGCTTCCAGATACTTTTAGATTTCAAAGACCGAGCATCCTCCTGTTAACGTATGTTAAAAAATTCGCAACGATACTGGGTACAATCAAGTGTTGTTTATTCCGTCGAAGCTTGTCCAAAATAATTGAAACTTTTCAGATACCTTTTGTTCTGCAATAGCGCTTTTGTTGTCCGCGATTGGAAAAGCAGTCTCTCCACCTCGTTCAGGCTCGTTCAAGTAATAAAAGACGGTCGCAAATCTGTGAAATAAGTAATTATTTTAGACAAAACAATACATACTGAGACAAATGTACTCTCATGGCTCAGGGTCTAAAATATCGTTCAAAAGTGCTTGACGCTGAGACGCTTCATTTTACTCTTAATTTTATTTCCTTTTTCCACACATTTGCTTAGCATTTTTTGCGTTCAATTTGCCATTAAAGATAACAAGGAAAAGAAAACAAACGATAGTCTAGACTGCTTACAAAAGACAAGTACGGTCGATGACAGAAAATAGAGCACAGAACGTAAACGTTGGCAAAGTCAATTTTCATGCCAAGAAGCTCAGTACATCAGTCAGTCAGAGTTAATACAATCACCCAACATGCGTTTAGATAAGCACAGGGCACCCAAGAATCGTTGCGCCCCTTTGTGCTAGCAAGACTGTTGTGAACTTACCTGCATGGAACGCATTCTATATTCCCGTCGACATCGTACAAAGTTTCATATATATGACAGCAGGGCAGATTCTTAACTGTCTCATCTTCAGAATCGAAATGACAGTGGTAATGTTGTTTTTCCTCGTACTTAATTACCTGGAATACAAAGGTCTGTTTCAGTTTAGAGCAAGACCACTAAATGTCTATGCGGCTATTGATTACGAACTTGTGCAATTTATGAGCAATTCATGAGTCGGTCCAAACAGAAACGCAGAAATCACACGTCTAACGCTTTAAATCCCGATAAACTTAAATTTCAAGTGTTGTTCTAAGTGCATGGAGAGTATTAAGCATCCCAAGCACAAAAGGACCATTCTTAAGTTTGCACGCATAGTAAATTCCCATACTGATTTATCTACAGCTTTCTAAGTCTATTCTGTTGATAGGACGTTTAAAGGCATCTAGCAAACCTGCATGTTTTCACTGCTCCAAATCATGTCCTTCGGAAGTTGAGTGACTAAATGTATCCTGAAAATTTGAATATTTTGTCAATATATCGTGATACAGTATGCAATTTTTATTTTTCAAACATTTAGACGTTAGTGGTAACCTTTTAAAAGATACTATGAGAAACATCAAGTGAAGGTGAGGAAACGGATTCTCGTGGTGGGTAAGTTGTGGATTATTACAATAAGTCCACATCTGCGCTTGGGGATCGCACGTTTGCTATGGCTACACCAAAGTTCTGGAAGTTCAACTTTCTTCAAAGATCTAGAACGCTATACCAACTGAAATTCGTCAAAAAGAAACTCTTACACAATTTCAGTAATGAAGCAGAGTCGCAAGACACATTTTAAAATTTATCTTATATATTGTCTTAGTATGAGTTTGAATTTTTATATTTAGATGCTATTATTTATTTATATTGATCTATTTTTACTTATGTACACACTTATTCTGAATTTTTGGGTTTTGTTTCACGCAGATGAGATAACTCTCATTGAACACGCGTTTTATAAATCATTTATTATTATTATTATTATTATTAATTACAAGTGCACATTCATGATACTGGCGTAGTTGTGTAGTTGATGAGTGGAACTGAGTTTTTCAAAAGAACGAGGAATCATTCTAGCGTATTCCGGAATCAGTTTTCAAAATTAAGGCGCCTAAAGTAATCACTCTATTTGATCCAGTGGTCAGGGCGTTGGATTCGCACGGCGCATGCTCCGGTTCAAGTCGCTGGATGGATTCGTCGCATTCTGGTCACCACGAAACTCTATGTAGGAGGACATGCGCCGTATGGCTATTTGAACCCTACGGCGCCTGCTCACTCCTCGCGCTAACATGAATGCACCAACCAGAGACGTTATTTATTGTTCTTAACGAAAACCAATGAGAAGACACCTTGTTTTAAGGTTCCCCAGAGCTCTTCCCTCCCTCAGTTATGCACAAAAGAGAAGAGCTCTGGGGTCGAGATTGGGATTCGTCCTTAATTCATTCTACCAAGCCAGGCCCTTATTCCCTTCAGTTTGTTGGAGTTCTAATCATTGTTATTTTAACTATGAATTGAATACCTGTGAACTTGCTCTACGCATAAATGCACTTCCACTAAAACAAAAGCATTGATTACATCCTAATGCAAAGGTTTACACAGCAGGTGGAATACGTAAAAAATCATTTCATTTTGAATCTTAAAAGTAACGACAAATTCCCGATGCAAGAACCACAATCCACAGGCTTAGGCCTACAAGCAACGGTATTGTCGCAGATTTTTTTTTTTACCGCACATGTACAGTTCTAGTTAATCGGTCTCATACCTGTTGCTCAAATCTTCAAAGAAAGGTTTAAAATCAATGTGCTCATAAGGATCCAAAAAAGCCGTGCTGCTGTCCCGAGTTCGTTTACTTGAATTTGTTTCATGAATTTTCTCCAGATAGTCCTTTATTTCCTTCGTTTTGATTTCCGAGGTCAAATTTGCAAATTCATCGTATGTAATTACACCTGCATGTAAAACAGAACAAATAAATAATTAAAGAGACAAGATGAGGTTTAAAAATGCCAGGGAGAATAAGTGTCTTAAAAAGAAGCTATATGAAACTCTTTCAGAACCTCTTTGAATTTAACCATTGAGAAAATTTTTGGAGTTGGGTTTCCAGTTACGAGACCCAAGAGGATTTCGGCAAGGATATTTCATTGTCTGGACAAAAAGGCAGATAGCAAACAACACAACCGACTATTGGCATCTCACCGTCTTTATTGGGATCCATATCGAGATCGGACATTCTGTAAACGAAAGAGAAAAGTGAAAAATACACCACAGCTTATCAAAAGGACTTTTACACTGAGTGCCGGCATGAAGATGTCATTAGAGAGCTTTAGATTCTACGACGAGGACGAGAACGAGTACGAGTTTTGAGTGCCCGTTTATAGCGAAAATACTAAGGAAATTTATAACCCGTACGCTTAATCTTACTCTTTGTTAGCAGTGTAGGTTGCTCTCTCTTTTTGCTCATCAAAAAATGCCAAAATTGCTACCGTGTTGTTGACTTGTTTTGATTCGACGACATTTTTGCACAATCTCGTACTAAAATGACGACGGCATCACGTTTTTCCCGCCAAAATGACGCTGGTTTGCGCGCGCTCACTGTTGGTCTGTTAGAAAATCTCGTACTCGTAGTAGTTCTCGTACTAGAATCTAAAGCTCTCTATTATCCGGGAACGGAGGGGTGCGAGAAAGAAACATAGCGACCTGTTGTAAGTGAACCTTGTGTATGATTGACCGGACATGTTCTGGAGATTTGTGGACTTTGTCGCTGTGTGATACTTCGGTGCTGGTATCAGTGGCATTTTCCGCCAATGACTAATAACAAAAGGTTCACAATCTAAGTTACTGGCTGCAGGCCCCCTATATTGAACTGCATAAGTACCAATATGCAATGCGAGAGGGTTCGTGATATTGAAAATATGATAGCTCAACCGAGGTCGGAGAGAGGTTTATAAGAATCAGTGTCAGCTCGCCAAGTGAATAAATGACGCACGGATGGCATGACAGAATGCACTGAAATTGTCACACTTAGCAAATTAAAAAACCGTGACATGCATATGAAGTGTACTGACATTTGATAAGTGTCCTCTTCGTTCAACAATACTCGTCCAAGTTCCAACAGCCCCATAGTAACCTATAGAAGGAACGTAGGATAAAATTGGGTAAGAAATCGGTTTTGTTGGTTAATTCTTCCTTCATGCTCTTTCTTATTGTTATCATTATTGACATCCTCGTCAACACGTAGTTGTCTAATGGATTTCGATACTATGGGTTTAATTCCTTAATTTAAGTGTGTCAAACAACAGCATCGGTGCCTTCGCCCCTGCCTTGGAGCAGTGTATCCGTTAGCCATTAACAAGACCAGATAGGATAAAGTAATCGATATCACTTTTCCTACAACGTCATCCGTGAAGGTCTGAGCAATTAATGATGTAATAGAAAAAGCAGCACCTTCTACTCTCCGTTGTTAAGTCATCTTCTTCAACGATTAATGTCGTCAGATATTCAATTTGCTTCAGAATCTTTCCGCGAAAGGCTGTCCCCCCCCCCCCCCTCCCCCGTGTTTGTCCGGTAAGATTTGAAGCCATGAAATCCCGTGGCGCTTATCTGTCGGCATTGCTTAACTTTACATCACTGAAAAGATTTGAGGCAAATGACCAGGATTGGTTTCCTAAAGTATACCAACCTCTGTTACATGGAGATGTCCGTCACTGTTGGAATCAAAGCTCTTGAAAATCTCAGCAGAATTCTCAGCCAAGCTTTCGTTTTTGGTAGAGTTCACATTGTCTTCAAGATGCAAATTTTGTTCCACGAGTGTCTTTGAACGCTCCAGCCCTGCTGTCTGTGCCATCAAAATTATGTCATTGCATTCTTTTTCCGTGAGAAAATCTTCGATTTCTAAAACGAGGAAGAAGGATTCAATGGGTGGGAAACTGAGAAGGGTAAATAAGCGAATTTGGGAGTTTAAGCAAAGACGATGAAGACAACAGTTACGCAAACGGCCGCAGAGCGATAGGGTTTTTTTGTGGGGGTGGGGGCAGGGCTGACGCAGTTGGTATTTTGCAATAATTTCTTTTTGGATATCCTTTTACGTAGATCAAAGCATTTTTACACAAGGTGTCCAGTCTGAACATTTTTGAAACTAGTTGTGTCTTCAGAAATTTAATGGCATGCCGCAATATCGATGTAAAATATTCTCCCAATGTTGTCAAGAAAAACGTTCGTGTGTGGATGTTTTTGCGTAAAGCCTTTGACGAAGTACGTAATCAAGGACCTTAAAACCCGTCTTCAAACTGGAGTATCTGGCACAGAACAACGAATTAAGCGCCTCCCAAACGCGTTAATCAACTGGCATCTTTACCACTCATAAGTTATGATCCACCCACACAAAATCATGCACGTGGGGCTGTAAAGAATACCTACCAAAGAGCGCAGGTCGAAGGCTAAGTGTTTTCACTTTGTGTACCTTTCCTGGCACTAAGCTCAATTCGCGTATATACCCAACCTATTTAAAAGCAAAAAAAAAAAACCAACAATATCGATACACTGGATATGAGTAAAAATATAGAGCAGTGGAGACATTTGTCGACTTAGGCATATGTAGATCGGAATTACCACCACTGGAAAGCACTTGTACCAGCTGCAGCAATTAGCGTTATGAGGAGTATTGATAACAAGTCATCATCTCGGTGTTAACGGCTTCAGAATGTGGTAAAACCTCATATCGTAAGCTAGGACCTTAAGTAGAACCTGAGACGGATCAAGAGGGGTTCTATCGAACCTTCTAAATTAAAACAGCTAACGTCAAAAACGTGTAAAAATATAAAATAAACACAGTCAATCTTAAATGCAATAAATTCATCAGGCAAGTTAAGACTGTCAGGCTTGGCTCTGATGAACATTCACGACGAAAAGCTCGTTGACTAACGTGACGATGCTGTGGTTCAGCATTTTGCAGAAAGATACCCCCAAGGAATGATTCTTGTTGATCCCGTCTTTGTCGAAACACAAAATTGAAAAACGATCAAATGGACTACATTTTTATCATAGCTTTATAAATGCAAATTTATATCGTTTTAACCGACGCAGCTTTGTTACATTTTAATGCAAAAAAATGGCATCTAAACTTCTAAAAATGATATTAAAACACGCTGACTTTGCCTCGCGTTTCCGAGGACTTGAAATTTTCAACATTTACGGGAGAAGATGCCCCTGGAACCCCCCTACAGGGGCTCCGAAGGCGGTCCCCCTTCATCGAACCCCCTCTGCTAAAAACCTGGATCTGCCCCAGAGGACATGCACTCGAATGTATAAAGAGACACCATAGCGCGACCCCACAAGAGAGAGAAGCACTCAAAACTCAATTGGTTCGCTTTCTTGTCTTCGATTATGTCAATACTAAATTTCGGGGTGTTTGATGTTTTTCACATGACACTGAGATATCTGGACAATTAATCCTCAAAGCCGTGCATTAACACAGCTGGAAACGGGAACAGCCTGAATACAAATTTGACCAATACAGGAAAACCTAAGGAGCCTTCTAGCTGTTTTCCGGCTCTTTTGAGATAAAAACAGGCAGATCAGAATTTACTTTAATCACGCTTTTGCCATCACTTACGTTGAATAATTACTCAGATTTTTCGGATTTATGAGAGGAAGCAGAAAGCTTATTCTACGCAAGGCCCATACATCAATTACGTGAACAATCGTGGTTTGGTTTTCAACTATTACACTACAAAAAAGTGACTTCTAAAGTGTGACAGCAGGAACAACATATCAACAATAAAGTTACAGTGTGTGTTCAATAAAAGATATTTGGAATCAATACTGAAGACAAAATTTAATGTAACATGAATATTATTTTCGTTTTCTTATTTTAGTTATTTGCTTATTTTGATTTCGTAAAAAAGGCTGTTAAATCGCCAAACCGTAGCCTCACATGCGGAAATATTACGCGGAAATCCTATTTTAGACCGGGGAAGCTAAATCAAAGACATAATCCTACAGTAATCATAAAGCAAAAAGCTCCAGACTTTCTCGAAGACCGGAAACGTCAAACATTTATTCATTTCAAAGACTGTCTGAAATTTTCTTGAAGATGTTTCGATCTCCTAAAACAATTGACTGTTGACCGCACGAAAAACGACATGCTTGTATTTTACGTCATTTGAAAGTGGGAAAAGTACAATTTTGACCGTGAAGTGAAAATTGCTTTCCCTTTCTAGAGCAAGACACTAACTACTTAATGTCGTGTTTCAATGTCGGAAAGTGCGACCATATGCATACAGTACACTGAAACGTATATAACACATCGGTAGCTTAACGAAAGTTTCAATTCCGTTCAGACAAAACGTCAAGGCAGTCCACGATCGAAGACTTCCATTTTGCAGATGAAATAATTCCACAAATTTACAGAGTCCAAGCACAATATTGCTTGTTTGGTAAAATGAGGACCTTTTTTAGCCGGAAAATGGTCTCGCAAAAAAAAAAAAGTAACTACAGCCGGCAGCCGTGAACGTTTAGCTTCTCACAACAAAACAGTGGCGGTTTTGTATAATTTTGTTTCGGTTTATTTTTTATTTCAAAAGTCATAATGCAAACAGTGAAAAGGAAATCATCATCAAACAACGAAAAAAAAGTGTACATGTACTCAAACGATTTCATAAAAGAGTTACCATTTAAATTTTAGCAGTAGAAGTTTACCTCAAGTCAGGTTTCACTTACACAACAAAGCGTGAGGGAAACGCGAGAAAGATTCCATGTGTGTATCATTATGGTTACCTTTATTGGGTCCAGTCTTGTTAATATCGGCAATACATCTCCATTTTCTGATACTTCTGCAGGTTTATGCAGAGTCGGGCTTTGTTCTTTTCTGTGAGTTGACATAAACAAAGAAGAAAGCAGTATTGAGATAACAACCTGAAGAAGAACAACAAACGAGACTCGAAGCCAGCTTGGTATAACAAATCCAAAATTGACTTTATGCATTCTTGATCACGTCTGAGCTATTCGGAATATATAATGACGAGCAAGTTAACAACTGGCGGATTTGTTACAACCTACAACTACTAGCAGTTGCAGTTTTTTCTTTCGGTCGACCGAGACCAAATGGTGAACTAATAATTGATCGCACGGTATCAATTATGTAAAAATAGGCAGAAGATGCTCTATGTGTTTTTCATCTGTTTAAAAAACAGGTGTTCAAAGAGATGTCAATGTTGGATCATTTCGGTAGTTTTCGTGTTATATATACCTTAAACATTCTTGAATTTAAAAATACAATAGACAGATAAAGTGCATTTGCCGTACTCGCTCAAGGTAATGGGTATAGAAGTAGCCGTAAGACGACAAATTGCCACAATTGCAATGATTGATTGTATTGAAGTTGAATAGTTGAGCTCGCGCCTGAGACAGTCAATTAAAATCACACTCATATACATACATACATGTATAAGCGGCGAGTCTAAAATCTTCAATAGTACGATGAGATAAACGGGCGTGAATAGGATTAAAGTATATTTGCTGCGCTTTGTTTTTTACCTTTTAACAAAAATAAAGTGATCGATGATGTCAAGGGGTGGTAAGAATCCGACTACAGATTTGACTCGGGCGGAATCTAACCAAAAAGTGAAATACATTACAATAAAAGTGATCTGCAGTGTTCAAAAGGTCAGTAGAGAAGACCACTCCGCCGCTGCAAGGGGGTGTTTTTCGATTGAACTTGAGTGACGCCATGGCGTCCATGTTGGTATACTGAACAATAGCGAAAAAGTATTTTGGGAATTTGTCTCTATTATTATGCAAAACGCGAGCGACATTTTTCTTTTGTTTTGTACATCAACATGGCCGTATAATCACGTGAGTGCAAGCCAAGACATTCTTAACGTTCTAACCGAATTATGCAGCTTTGCAGAGATCCAGATCCTCACGACATCCACGTGTGTTCATTGTTTCAAATCGAGGCTCCCTTGCTCAATGCTATTCGACTTCACAGTCTCCGTTTCTTTAGACTGCAAAACAGTCGTATTTTTTGCGAACGCAAGAGATGCAGTAAATATTCCAACGAGAGGTCTGGAGCGAGTGTAGAAACGGCGAGGGAGAATGGGGAGAGACGCGTAAAAATACGACTGTCCGCTATGCATATATTAAATTCGTTCAAAATTACCCGTTCTTCCAGCAACGGGAAATTCCCATTGGTTTAATTCTGACACAGCCTGTTATCAAATGTCTATCACAACTCATCAAAAAGATATAGACGCCGTATCAGTTTCACAGTAAAACAGAAACCTCGCGGGAAAATGGACGACGTGGACTTGGTATGAAGAATGCTCGCCTCTCAATAAGCAGTGTTCTCCAAGTCACAAGTTTTAATATTTTAGGTTTATTTAACCCAATTTCTAGTGTTCTCAATCACTGTCAAAAATCCCACGTTATCGAAATATTGTAAATTAACATTCATGCCTAGATGATCACTTCGGAATTTCCGGTGTCTATCACGTTCTCTAATTGATATGTTGTTCATAATACCCTAAAGATTCAGGAAACGAAACCGACAATTACTTAAGTTCACGCAATCAACGACTATAATTTTCAGTCTCCAACATTGGGATGCGCTTGCGAGCGATTTAGGATATGTTTTGAAATCGGAGCAAAAAAAAGCTGTGGAATCGCCTCTCAAAGGAAGAGATGTTTTTGGTGTGCTGCCAACGGGCTTTGCAAAAAGCCTGATATTTCAGCTGTTTGTTTTGGCGAAAAACAGAGCCTCCAACTCGTCAAATGCATCTTCAGTCGAACGCCCGACAATTATTGTCATTTGTCCGCTCAAAAGCATTATGGAAGAGCAGATAACATCAAATAAGTTTAGCTTTTCTGCCGCTGAACTAACATTTCCAAACTGCGTTTTAAAACAACCGCACAATCTGCAATTGTCAGACGCTGTCGCTTCTTTTGGTTTTCTTCCTCTACGTGGGGTGGGTTTTTTCGGTGTTGACTCATTGAACAGAAAAAACAAACGCCTTTCCTTTCCAAAACACCACTGAATCGAACGTACGAAACTTCGCGCCTTCCGAATAGCGAAGAGAAAACGACTGAACATGACAACACAACTAATTTCCCGCGAAAATAAGGCATACAATGTATCAAATTTAAGATGTGGTTGGAGCTGTCAAACAATTCTGACACCTTAGTGACATTATTCGAACCCCTGCTTAGAACAAATTTGTTGTATGAAAAGCCGACAGTCGGTTTCTCGCCTCACACGCCCCACGGGCGTGTGAGGCTCGCGCGCTTCACACGCGAGGATCACGCTTACGGCGCTTCGCGCCTTCCGAAAATGAAAGAAAACGACTGTTTTGCAGTCTACCGTTTCTTCAATTTCTTCAATAATCGATCGATAAGCTTTGTAAAAATGATCCTTACCCAAACTCTGACCCTGATACCGTGTCTGCATTAACTTGAAACAGTAGTGACGTTTTGTCCCGAGGCTGACACTGAGAAAAAAAATGTAACACATAAAAAGCAAAATGATTCATACTCGTTCCCAGGGTCTTTCATCGCCCCACCGAGTTTGCAATTAATATAAAAGAGCTTTTGTTAGAATGGCATCGCTATAAAAGTTTAATTGGCGGGCTTTGCTGTGATAGCTTTTTTTTTCTTTGAATGTCAGCTGTATAAAGACACAAAATTAAAGTTCTCGACTAATCCATAGTTCGCTGGTTTAGCGTATACCTTTGAATTGCTTGTCTTATTCGTCGTCGTTTCTAAAGACGTTAAATCCACCTGACAAACTGTTGAGTTGCCGAAACGCTCAACTTTGTCGAAAAACTCTTCATGAGCTGATATTGCATCCATAACAACGCCAAACAGCGTGAAATATACCCAAGGATTATGTACCATATTGAACACGACGAAGAGGATCCTCTTTCACCTTCTTTCCGGAATAAACTTACAAACACTGAGAAAGTGACAATTTACATGTGGAAACAAAAGAGTATTAAGCGAGGTTTATCGGATACCCTAATGTGATTTAAGTTCTTGATTGCTTTAATGCTTGCCCGAAAACTTCATTTCTGTTTATTTTGGATGACGTTTTTACCGACCATGGATAATTATTTCACCTCTTCTGTCGACACAACGTCTTCTTAATCATGATTTGATTCATTACTTTTAGAGATAGCTTTGTGATGTTTGAATTAAGCAATAAACGTTCATTGAATGTTTATCGTTGAAATAATTTGTTGAATAATTGGCGGTAAAGATGGAAGGAACCTTAAAATGAAGTATGGAGTCGACTAAATTAATACTTATAGAGAGCATTTTTTTTTTAAACGTGCCTGTAACCCGAGGTACTGCGGCTCACATTCAAAAACATGTCTTTCCAGATGCTTCCTTGAAACTTGTTTTCTTATTTTATTATTTGGCTTAAGTTGTTAGGCATTTAACTTTGACGAGATCTTTAACAAAAGTTGCAAATGAATGTGGCAGTGGAGGGATTTAACTATGTTAGAAAGGGTCCCGTTTTTTAAAGACGTTAATTTCAATCTTATTCCGTAAATATGTTTGACGCCAGTTTGATTTGTGTGAATAGGGTTATAGTGGCAATGATCAACACTCTAATTTTAAATTCATTTGGAAAGGAATCATAGGCACGTATACCCAGTGATTCTATACATGACACAAAAAATTGGAGCAATGTGCTAAGTTTGTATTGATGGCAAGTCTGTTTTTCCACGAGACACTGTTTAGAAGATGTAGTTACTCTTAGTGTCTGTGATCTTGCTATTCGTACAAGTTTAAGACTTACTGGTAAAGAAAATTTCAGAGAAGGTCTATTATTGACGCGCTTCCTGCTTCATGGAGATATATTAAGACTTGTGGTTGTTTTGAAAAGAAGAGTTATATATTTTCGGAAAAGTTGTTTTAACCTTAAACGGCCATAGAGTAAAGTTAGAAAAACCTGTATCTTCAATAATGACGTAAAAAAGTGCGTTCAAACTTAGAAGTTGACGAGATTTAATGAAATATAATAATGGTAGTCTTTTTTAATAGACAAAAGTCACTTTCCCTTCGAGATTGCCATACTGTAAATCGCGCCGCCGCGGGATTTAGTATAAGGTTTTGCTTAGGTATTTAGCAACAAACATGTTTCTTTAAAAAAAAATTGGCCACGTACCTTGCCAGTTGTGTACGTTTTGTCAGAAAAGAAACGAATCTGTAGAACATACAATGCGAGTTTTCTAGCCCATTTTAGCAATAGTATTTGAAAGATGGGAGAAAAAGACATACCTTTCGTTACGCAAAAAAAACTGAGACTGTCATCGAGGAATCAAAAGACAAGCGATTACTTCAAGACCGTCTTGAGGTAATCGTAAGCGGCGCTATGTGGAAGAAAAGTGTACGATAAAACACCATATCATGGTACAGCCGACTTGGTAATTACCTTGAATTTGTAAATATCTTTTTCTGTATTGTTAATGTTCGTTTCTTATTGTTCTTTTCTTCTTCGAGGTCAAATTGAAGGGTAGGCGTCAATGTAGCCGAATTCTGAGTGTTAACAGTTGTATCTGTGAATCTACAAATCCATAAAGACAAAAAATAAATAAACTGGAATATAAGAAAAGACACAAAAATATGTTGTGTGGTAGTAGATCAGAACAAATGAGGTAAGAAATTTGGCAAAATACATCCCTGATACACTCATGCCCACTTAAACCAGTTTAATAACTGTAGGCGGACAACTTTGTACAGCCGAAAGTATATTTTGAATAAAACACGGCTTTTCGAGATGACAGGTTGATCGCTCAGTTCCGCCATCATTTGAAAGGAAAAATGATTTTTATCGTCAAATTATAAGATAAGATTATAAAACGTAAATTTTGAAAAGATAAAATCCGATATATCATTAACTGGGGGCAACAGCCATAAAGCGTTTATTGAAAAATGGTCGATAACGTATTTATTGAAAAATGGCCGATATTCTTCTTCTTCAAGTCGTCTTTTACCTCGAAAAAACAAGGTTTTCTTGTCAATTTTAAATTAAACATGATTCTTCCATGATACAACAACGCGTGAGACTGGCTGTTCGGCATGAGACTTTGTTTTTTACCTTCACTTGTTGTTTTCCACGCAAACCAATTGACATCTGCCTTTTGGAAAAAAAAGATTAATGAGACTATCAGGCATTCGATTAGCCGAGTCATCATTTAGTTGCAATCAGTTTTAATTGCAACGATTGCAATTTGAATCCGAAATACCACGAAGAGGACCGTGAAGCAATTCCTTGGGACGGAAAATCAACCATTCACGGCATTTTCTTCCTTTTTTTTTGTTGGTTTCCTTCTAGCTAGCAAAGTCAAGTTATTTATCTGTTCACCTCCATAAATAGATGGTGTTACAATAACGGGCTCATCGCCATGTTTTCTCAGTTTAAGAAATGAAGAGGACATGCAATGCCTATGTTTTTAGAAAGAGAACGCGTAGAGTCTTCTGCGCGTATTTTTGGTAGGTTTTAGGGGGCAGTAGAAATGCGTAGATTTTATCCGGTGGACATAGTAGAATATTTAATTAACCTGCAATGGCGTCGAAGTCATTGTAACGCGAATGGCGTTTTGGTGGATCTTTAAACAAAATATACCCTTATGGAGCTCAAGGAACGTCAATTAGATAAACAAGACAGGCGGTGAAAAATAAATATATCTGGAATCTTAAAAGCGACGAATACTTTACTAAATGTCGTGTTAGGTACAATACTGAAACCAAATGGAAAATTCTCTGGTAACTTTTTCAGGTTGAATATGGGTTTAACAAACTCGAACTCTTTGAGTGGATTTGCGATGTCTGTTGTCGGGCCATTTATATTTTTATGTCCTCAACTCTGCACAGTCTTCAGATAAAAAACAATTGGAAATTTGACTAATTTTGTTAGTCAAGAATTATTTGAAAGAAAGCTAGTCCATTTTCTGCTTCATTATTCAAGGAAAGGGTTCTTAAGAAAACGGTTTGATCCTGAACACTGCCTCGTTTTCGTGCCTTTTGAAACTAACACTGTTGAGACGTGGGCTCAACTGTAATAACAGTTATTAAACACCCTAGTTTGATTGGCCACTACACCTCACAGTGTAAACAGTTTATCCTGAAGTCAAAATACGCATGTTTCGTTTCTGAGGAAACGAAGCAAAACAAAGTAGTGTTCCGTTTCCGCACTGAGCAGTTCTGGGGATGATGAGAAATATGCCGTATTCGAGCTCGAACCCCTGGCCTGCTTCTTGGATTGTTCCATTGTTACCACTGAGTAACAATGAGTACCTATTGGATTCCACGGCTTTTTCCTTTGTCATTTTCGGATTGGCCGAGCCAGCATTACTCCTGGGAAAATCCAGTTTCCTCGCTTTCGAAACCACCCAACTCAGTGCCCTCTGTTTTTGTGTTACATGTACCACAGCCAACTAACGGAACGTCTAGTTTCCTATATGCTACTGTGGCTTTTCAAAAATCCCTTGTCGTTAGCTCTCTTGTTAAACCATCTAGTTCACTGGCCATGGGCGGTGACGTCGTTAACATCGTCGTGCTCATAGTAGATTTTAAGGTCTCTTATATATTGATGAAGCTGGGAAGACGTCAGTAGTTTGTGTCCAAACAAACGTTTTGTCTCAGAATTATGCAAATAAAAAGACCAAGCAATATTGTATCTGAATATTGATGTAGGAGTGAAGGGACGTGAGCTACTTTTTTAAACGGATAACAAGTTTTTAAATAACGAAGAAATTCAGGAAAGAAGGCAGACACTGCCGGTCCCTTGCCTTTAACTTGAGTAAGCTGGAAAGAAGCAGCTGGTAAAATAATCCTATTTTACACTATGCAGTGCACTCCGCTTATTAGCACTGGAAACTTAATGCAAAAAGCCCCTAAGCAATAAACTATATACTTTTGTTGAACTCAGCCTTTGAAATAGACTATCGAAAAGATAAACCTGAGAGTTTTTTCCTCAGTTTCTCGTTTTTATTTGGTATAAAGAGAGTCAAACGTTCCACATTACACTGATATACATGTACTCCCGATAACTCGAACCAAAATCGATTTCCCTTGAATTTCCGTCATACATTTCATTTTACCCTCGGTAACTCGAACCTCCCACTAACTCAAAGCAATTTTCGTTTTCCTTCAGATCATTCTCTGTATATTTTTACCCTCGATAACTCGAACCACGTCTGCCAGTAGGTGACAACTTCAAAGCAAACAGTGTCCTGCAGTCCAAACCATTTAATTCATTTTGAAGCAGCTGTAATCTTTGTCCTTTTTTCATTACACAAAACTTGTCAGTCACTGAGGTTCAGGTTTCGTTGTGTTAGGGTTGATTTAACTTCACTGCCTGTATTTTCATAAAAGGGTTGCTGCCTAACTCCACACTTCCGATAGCTCGAACCTTTTTCAATTCCCTTGAAGGTTCGAGTTATCGGGAGTCGACTGTACCATACAAAGTTCTCTTTTCTCGGAGCACAAAAAATGAATTTTCCTAATTTTTTTCACTTTCCAATCGTCGTCACTATCAGTGAAAAAATCTCTTCGCTTACGCGTGCTATAAATAACGATGTAATTAAACGTATAAAAATGAGGAACATTTGTGTAGACTAATGTAGCCCTCAAAGACCTCAAACAAAAAGGTGTATGTAAGGTTTATCGATGTACGACATATCCGTCTGGAAAATACACTAGGTTGGGAGCTTTCCTATCCTTTACACAGGAAACTCCATTGTAAAGCTGATTTCATTGCTGGCATCTTAAAGGAATCAGGTGAAAAACGATCTTCTTTGACTTAATTGAGCATTTTAACATGTTGGCATTTTGGTAAAATATAACTTGACATTTCAATATCGAGCTCAGACGCCGTCATAAGTGCTTTAAATGTACATAAAAACAATTTTTTCATGACAACATGATATTTTGTAAGATATCCAATATCCTACTTTGTTTTTTCTTTTTTTTCTTTTTCATTAAAAAAGGCTTAAATTTCAAGCGACAAACAAATATGGGGACAGCAAGTTTCCTTAGGTCTCTTTCTGTTGGGATTGTTTTGAAAAACCAACGTTCTCTGTTCTTTACATCTCCATTTTACCAGTGTTCTTCCATCTTCAAGATAAAAGATACTTTGTTTTTAATAAGAATTACAAAAATTGGTAAAGTCGTCACTTAAAGAAAAACGTATGTCATTCCCTCAGGTCTCATGAGGAACAGAGACAGACTAAGTAACCTTACCAACAGCCGAAGTATGTTTCCGTTTAATTTACAAGATCAAATCTATCCTCTTTTTCCAAAGTATAGAATAAAAAAGAAGTTTCTGTTCCAGATATTTTAAATGTCTTTTTAACCATCTAATGGCATTGCTTAATTTCAGGAATTATTTCAGACCGGATCTTGTGTTCCAGAAAGCCTTGAACTGTTTGGAATACAATAAGAATCGTTTTTTTCTTGTGAGCTGGTTTTTGATGGGCAAATTCCCAAGTTATTTAAGTCTTTTGTCATGCAACATCATAAGACCTATATTTGTTCAGACGTTTCAAGTATAAGTGGACGTGACAGACTCGTGAATATATTCATGCATAATAAAAAAAACTGACTGGTTTATAATTCGCGTTTCAATCTAAAATGAATAATTTTTCTCGCACAGGGAAATCTCCGACTTTTGCGAGTATTGTTTTTATTTTAAACTTCCTTTCAACAGGAACGAATTGCCAAATCCACATACCACTAGGACCTTGCACGCCGAGCAACCCAGATTGTTTTGAGCGGTTCGCGAATTTCAAGATACCTCAAGTAGAACCGATGAAGGTGAGTTGGAGATCAAAGTTTTTCGTTCTGCTGAATAAGTCGTTCTAGATTAACTTTCAGATACAAAATAAAACTGCAACGCTTCAATTCTAGCCGGTTTATACACAGAACGTTTGTTTAAACTGCGCGTGATTTAAGGCAAAGATCTAAAATATAAAGCTCCGCTTTTGAGATCAACAGATTTACATAAACGACCTTGGCAGTTTGGTAGGGAGCAGGTATTATCGCTCAGATCATAGAGTCAATCTAATTCCACAGATGCATCAATACTTTCGCAAAAAAATATCGCAAATGTTTATAAACATACGACAAATTCACCGTCAAGTTGAACTAAAAGCTGCTTCCATTTATACCCAAAACGTTTATTAAAACTTGCAGGAAAAAGCTAAATCTATCGATATGGATAAAAAAATCACGTTAACCGCTCAAAAATACTTATCGAGATGTAACAACGGGTCAATAAAAGAGAAGTTCTTAACAATTTGCAATGCTAAGCCGGACATTTTCATTGCGTTTGGCAAATTTGTCGCTAGGTAAAAATAAATTCAGGTCAACAGCTTTACTTATACGCCAACTGACGGAAGCAATCATCATCAATACAAAAAAACCAACTTCAAATACTGAAGTGATTGAGGGTCGAAAGTTGCTTGAGTATTGCCAGTATCTCCCTCTACATCATCAGCCAATCGAAGAATGAAGTAAAAGCAGTTGAAACGTGTTGACAGCCAGAGGTCACTAGTTCGACTTCTTAGCGACTTGAACGTCTGTTTCGACTTTCCCTCTGATTTGTGCGGATGTAGATTAAACTACCCGTACAACGGAGCAGTGAAGGGGGAGGGGGGAGGGGGGTAAATGGCGCACCGATGGCTTCAATTAATACTACTCCGCCTCGTGGCTGAAGGAAGGAACTACTGACTGACGTTACATAAAGTTCCTTAATCTTTACCTTTGATTTTCATGAATTCCGAACTCTTGAAGACTCCGGAGACTCTTAAGAACATCTTAACTTTCAAAGAAAGTGCTATAGCATAATCAAAGCGGCAAAATATCTTTTGATCTCAACGATTTAACTATTTCACAGCACTGAACATCTAAAACTTAATGAATCTTTCGACGTTAGCTGGCCAACTTGTCTACAAAATTTCATTTTAGAAATATGCCACTTTCAGTATCACACAAAGAACGTACCACTTTTATCTTTGTTTAACCGCAACTCTAACCAAGCTTTTCCATTTCGCACACATTATCGCAAATTGAACGTGGACTAAAAAGAAAAATGAGATCTTTCTGTTTAAATACAAACGATATCTGAATTAAATGTTCGTAATAACGAAACACTCCAACGAATTCCCAAATAAGAATTTCCATTTTAATGAAAAACGCGCGAGTATGTCCCAGTTCTACTTTGAATCAATGTGAACAAAGTTTAGTTGAAGTACATCAGTGTGCCTTACTCAGTTGTAACTTTAGAGCCTCACATTGGCTTGAGTTTCTGTCCCACTTATTGCCTACTTGGACCCATATTGCATTATCCTTGTCAACAGGTTGGACATGTCAGGAAACTGAATTTGGTTGAAGGTGTGGAGCATGAAATAGTCACGAAAGCTGTTCACCCTCCAATATTTGGTAAATACCCCATCACTTTTGGTTTTAAACCGATTTCCCGGATAACTTCAACGTACAGGTAAATTGGTAAGATTCTTGCTGGAAACGAGGTACTAGACGAGTAACTTACAAGAGAGCGATTAGAGTGTTTTCACTCTTGTGATCAGTAACCTTGTTTTTCCACCGAAACAAAAGAAAACGTTTGCGTGATAATGGAGCTCGATTCCCGGAGAATTAGTTGGAGACACCAACAAGTACAAGCTTGTTAAAGCTAATATATTTTGCCTTTCCGAATGCAACAGAAATCGCCCATTTTCTGTCAGACGAAGAATGCGATCACATCATGAAGCTAGCAAAGGACGAAGGATTGGAGAAATCAAGGACTTTGAAGGAAGGAATCAAGGAGGATACGAGAGCGCTCGGCAAGAACACCAAGATGTATTTTGATCTTTGGGATTTAAACGAAGATGGGCATATTGACGTAGACGAGGTAACTAAACAATAGGATCAGAACGAGAAAGCAGCATAAAACAGATTTATTCTTTACGTTTTCATCCTTAAGGTTTCCCAGTTATTCAGAAGGTGTTCTCTTGTCTTGCTTCTACACGTGGAATTAATTTCACGAAACTCAGTATACGCAAGGAGTCCCTTTCTTGAAAAGCAACCGGAGTCGTACTGAAATTCTTTTTTTCCCGCATAGATGGTTCACAACCTAGAAAATCAACTGGATTTTTCACCGGACAGATCCATTCTCCTCAATATGTATGTATGTATTTATGTATGTGAAAATGAAAAATTAATGTTGTCAATGAACATTGAAGTTCAAAAGTAAATCTCCACAATTCTGTTTATTTGAAATTTCAATGAAACTTATCCCTGCAACTTCTTTTGGTTTGTATTCAGGTATTCATCTTTAGAACTAGACAAAGATCAAGATGGTATGCATTTTTTCCGATTCAGTCGCAAATCCTTTTTTGAAGGCTTACATTTGAAGGGTGCTATCATGCAGTCTGCTACACTTTCGGTTGCACCCGGCGTCAGTGACTTTCTAAGCCGGGAATAAACATACGCTTACTTTAAATCGAGTCATTACTGTTCTCTGTAAAATGAGCCATTTCCCTATCTTCATTTAGAGCTATACCTTTGGGTAACCCCAATCAGGTTTTCCGATCTCGTTGTGCGGTACCAGAGGAGAAAGACAGAGATGAAAAGGTGTAACCATTAGGGTTTTTGCAAGTGCAAAAGGTCTACTTCTTGCTCTGCAGGCTATCGAGACTAGAGAGTAACCAGGTTGACTACACAGATGCCGATGGCATAACGATTGAAATCAAAAGCGGTTAATCAGATATTCAATGAGCCAAGAGATAATTGACTTCGATTTTGCGGTTCCATAAGTTGTTAAATTCAGGCTAACAGGGTTCTTTGATATGTAATGTGGGATGATTATATATCTGAACTCACACTCTTTCGGTCTGCTATTGCAATTGCAGAAAAAATAAATTTCGAGGAATTTGAACAGAGGGATATCGGAGAAATGGCCAAATTTATTGCAAGAGTAAAAGAAGACAAACCCCACACCAAGAGCCGACACAGTCAACAAGCGTGGATAGAGAGCACTTCTGGAAGATCTGACAGCGTTCTTGCTTCTATTGAAGAAAGGTAAGGAGGCCGACAAGAAGTGCAATCTCGAAATTGATCATGTTTGGTCGGATGGAAAGAGGCCAAAAAAAGAGATTTTCCAGATTTCGGCTCCTTTTTCTATTAGTGTTACTTCTATTTGTTTTCAATTCTCACTTAAGTGGCACGAGGTTAGAATGAATTGGCAGTTTTCGTCGGCTTCAATACAACTATTTGCGAAATACCATTTCCCCACCCTCGAGAAGGCGAATACTTTTCAGTTGCCCGTGGAAACGACTAAAGCTAGAATTGCTCAGAGAAAAAAAAACAATCTTTTACATGACCGTTTTTAAGACAATTCAAATGCTGCTATTACCCACACAATTCATGATGACATTTCCGAATCAGGGAAAGTACAACAACCCTAACAACTAATAGTTTTAACACTAAAGAAGGGCGGTTCCATACTACTTTTCAGTTACAACAAAGGGAGCGTGGGCGAGACGTCAGTTAAGTTTTAAAATGGGTGACATTAACTTATCAGTAAGACGTATTATAACCGCGGAGGGATTCCCTGGGTGCAGCTCGATTATCTTCAGTTACATGTATTACTAAGTTTAATTCCGCAAATAATCTGAATATGAAGTGTTGTTACCTTTCGTCGAAGAGCATTGAAAGTCCTTGACGGAAGGCTTGTATCACTGCATCAAGAGTACTTTCTTTGAGTTTCCGCAAAACACGAGCATGCTTCTTGCCAGTCCAAATAAATAAACTTGAAGAAAACTACGTTGAGACACAGTCCAGACTTAGCTGCATGCACATCGTTTTATCATCTGAGAGAACAAACTCGTAAACAAAGAATGCATTAGTGTTGCTGAAACCATTGTTGCAGCCATACGCGACTCAAACTACTTGCTTCAGCAAAATGCCGACATTCTGATTGGCTACCAGAAAAAATGCGCAAAATCTTTCCAACCCTGCACAAGGATTGCTCACAGCATAAAATGGAGTAGCGTCACGAACAGAAAACAATAGACCTTCCTGCCATTCACTTCATGTGATAAAGTTTCTTTCTTCTTATTCCAAGAATTGCGGCATTTTCAATTTTATTTACTTTAGAGTGCAACGGCTAACAATGCTCCCTCTGGAATTGATCAAGGCCAGCGAGTACTTACAGGTATGCAGAGCCTCGTTACTTTTCAGTATATCCCAAATAGAATATAGCACGAATGAATGGAAGAATATGGGCTGGATTGGGAAGTGCCCTTAGCCTCCTCGAGGAAAATGAAAGCCGCTAATTCAAGGAGAGAAATGTAAACATCAAGCTCAAACATAAGAACTTCACGGTTATTTTGTTTCAAAAAACCGAAGATGTTAACACTCTTCCCAGCGAGTTCATTCCCTCACTGTAGGTTATTATTTCTTGCGCTCACACACATTTTTGTTTTTTTTTTGTCCAGGTAGTGTCATATGGACCGATGGGTCACTACAACTGTCACCTGGATTCAGATTTCGTCAAACCAAGCAAGCCATGCTGTCACTTTCTTGGCAGCGAGCTAAATCATTGCAGAATTTGCAGGTTACTTGCCTGAGCACTATCTTGCCATTACCTGTTGACGATCTGCAAAGAAATGAATTACCGCGCACCGGTGGCTCAATTGGTTGAGCATCGGGCTGTCACGCGGGAGGTCGTGAGTTCAACTCCGGCCGGACCAACACTCAGGGTCTTTAAATAACTGAGGAGAAAGTGCTGCCTTTGTAATTGCATCTGCATATGGTTAGACTCTCTAGTCTTCTCGGATAAGGACGATAAGCCGGAGGTCCCGTCTCACAACCCTTCAATGTTCATAATCCTGTGGGACGTAAAAGAACCCGCACACTTGTCGCAAAGAGTAGGGCATGTAGTTCCCGGTGTCGTGGTCTGTCTTCTGTGATGTATCATGGTTGGGAAGGTAAATGCTCGGAGATATTAGCTACACCAAGCTACTCTAAAAATTCGAGGGTAAATAAAGATATCTGACATGATGATATATATGATATGAATGAAAACGTTTTTCCTGTTCCACGATAGGTTTGCGACGGTGCTATATTTTTTGGATGACGTAGAAGATGGAGGCGAGACGGCTTTTCCCGTCGCCGACAACAGCACTTTTGACGATAATGTAAATATAATTTTGATCAGAAGCTAACAAGGATCTGACAAATATGGAACCAGACACCTCGGGCCCGTTTATTCAAAGTCCCGAAAACGTTTCGGGCCCAAAAAACATTTACGCAATCGCAATTTGCTTGTTTTGAAAAGCCCATCTTTTAACATGTTTTCAAGATAACAAAAAGAAAAATGATTGTGAAGTTTGACGACTTAAATCCTCTCTGTTCTCGACCTATACAAAGAGAATTGTGACACCCCAGCGAAAAAGACCCTAAAGGTTTCGCGACTTTTGAGAAACTGGCCCCTAGCCCCAGTAGTTCAAAAGCTGGATAACTATATCCAGTGGATATTTCACAATCCAAAGACTAAAATATACTCCACGTGAAACGTTGGCCAAGGCTTTTGTACTCGCCGACACATTGATGTGCTTAAAGTGTGCATATTCACGGTACTTAAATCTTTGTACACATTGAAATTCCGGATAAAGTTAACCGGACACTGATGTAAAATAGTTCGAGTTTATCATCATCAGTAAATTAAGCCTAATTTCTCACATTTAAGAAGGTGATTATGTTAACTATTCCAAAACGTTTCCTTCAATTTATTGATTCAAAACTTGACACATTCTGTATCAAAAACGCTTTACATTCTCTTGTTCTCTAAGATGTCTTGCCTTTTCCTCCCTGTTGCTCAGTTCAAAATGACCATGGTTCCCGCTTCTTTCCCAAAAACCCCCAGAATGCCCTGTGGATAATTGATCCATTTACAATCAGGCAAATACAGCTGCACCTTTTTCCTGCTCAATATCTTCTAACTGTGTTTCAGGAATGGATACGTGACGCCGAGAACGTTTGCAACTTAGCAAAGAACTGCCACAAGGCGAATGTAGTGGTCAAACCCGAGAAAGGCAAAGCCGTTCTGTGGTACAACCACAAAGTCAACAACACCACTGGGTGGTTGGGTGAGCTTGACAAGTATTCGTTTCACGGAGGGTGCGATGTAAGGCGAGGCACCAAATGGATTGCAAACCAGTGGATCAGTTTGAGCGAGGACAGAGAAAAGGACATCGAAAACTGGATAGAACTTGGTCAATACGAGGAGGAACTAAAAAATGCCAGTAGAATATCCAATAGCGAATCAAATGAAGACGCCTCTCACCAGGAACTATGAATAGTTTAGTATCACGTAATTGAAGGAAAGAAAATCAAAGCCAAAGTACATGAAAGTACTTCGCTACCCTTTCGTCTCTTGTCTTCTCCACATTTATCTACAGGCGGTATATTTTCGTTTTTCTTGCTTTAAGTCTAACTTAACGCTTCTCGCATTCTCCTTTTGCACTGCCTCTCGGATACAATCCTAAAGAATATGATACGGATTCTTTTTTCTAAGAAAGTGCACTTCATATTTTGTACAGGAGTACAAATAAACTATATAATTGTTAAAAAGGAGACAAAAAGATCCTGTTAAGTAAATAAAACCACAGTTATTTAAATGATAAAGTTGTGATGAAGTTCTTCTTTCTTGAGAGTAAAAACGTGAATGCCTCAAAGAGTATTATTGCGGAATTTAAATTGCATCCCGTCCGGCTTGGTTTCAGTGCCAGCAATGCAATTGAGGATATGAGTCGACATGAAATGGAACCTGACTTCAGCATTACAATGTACTTGGTTTAGCGTCTACCACCGAAAACAATCGCTAATATTCAAGTCAACCATACACGACCTCTTTCTTTCCCCTTTCTTTCTATTCGAAATAAACGAAAGAAAAATCGAAGAAATTGTTGTCTCTGTTGGCCGACCTTTCATCATTGGTCAGCAACGAGTGGTTAATGTGTTTCACAAATCTCACAGTCTCCTTATCTCTGTACACCAGCGCCAAAGAGTTTTCTTGAGGGTGTACTGTTAACAGCTAAAAAGGAAAACAAAATCGTCGAAAGCTTGCATCTCGTAGCAAAAGAAATTGTAAATATCTTAGAAACTCTTACGAAGATTACAGATTAAGGAAGTGCCGTTGCGGCGGTACCAGTTACCTTAAAGCTTTGAAAACTTGCCTAGCAAGCGATTAACACCGTATTCTAACCCCTCGCCGCCACAATTTCGCGCGGCCATAATCACATCAGATCACTTCACAGCTATTCTTAATGGTGGCATGAGTCCGCTTACCATGCAGGCTGTCGTAGAGGTGAAATCAACGTTAACGTATTTTCGACTCGTCTCTCTCAGCCGAAGAGAAAGCGAAATACAGCCGAAATTACACGTGCGTTTAAAGGCTCGGACAGGGTGGGGTGAACAGATCATCACTTTTTAGAATTCAAACTCAATGAGAATTTATTATTTGATAGTTGCAATGGCCTACCTCTTCATCTTCACCACTTGTCAAATACGTAGTGTAGCCACCATAATCACTTTTCCAGCCTATCAGATATTAAATATCAGAAAACTGATCAATGTGAATATCCAACTCTAAAATTCAGTGATCAATGAATTGTCATTAAGTCACAACATCACCCAAAAAGGGATTCGTTTTTTATTAGACTTTCCAATATTTGGAATGCTTTGATATCAAAGCAGAAACTACTTTGTCATCTTTTAAAGCTAAGCTTAAGTCTTTCTATTTTGTTAGGTTATACCAGATTTTTGACGGAGATAATGTTCGTACTTTTAAATTAATCTGCCCTAAATGTCGCAATGTTAATATTTTCTCTGTTTGCTCATGTTGATATTGTAATACTTTTTCACATATATTTTTTTTTCATCTCGGGCTAGGTTGGGTGTTCTAGTTTTGAGGGGTCGGGTTTTTGAGTGTAAATACCTTGTAGGGGACTTAGTGTCCTATTGTATTTAACACCCACCTTAGGGTGAATCTTTAAATAAAATAAAAATAAATATTTGAGCAGATCACACTGCATTATCTTCGGGGAAGCGGACAACCATTCAGCCTCGCACTTGTGTGTCTACGTTAAGCCTCTTCAAGTTCCGTCTTTGTTATGAATGTTACTTTTATGCAAAAAGTCAAACACTTCTGCCACGACTTTCTGGGCCAGGTAACTGGGCAACCAATCTCTTTGATGATAAGTTGAGTAAAATATATTTGATGCCCGTTTGGTTCCGTTCATATCAACTCGGTTTGGTCCGCTCCCGTTCCTTTCGCATTCATGAAATAAAAGGGAGAAAAGGACAGGGAATGGGAGAGGACCAGTTTAATTAAGTACTGTTTAATAAACGAGTGTTTTTTGAATCGGGGTTTTAAACCATGAGGCGAAGCCGAGTGGTTTTAGACCTGATAAAACACGGCTTCAAAAACATTCCGCAAAAAGCATGTCCCTCGGTAGCCCAAACAAAGTTTTAAATTGGTGAGAAGAGAACAATAGCATACAAAAAAAACAAGCTATGCCGAATTAGTATGCTTTATATAACGAATTCTTATGAGGAGAGAATTATCGGTTTTAAAGCTCATGGGCCTTATTCGCGCGGCGGCCATATTGGTCATAGACAACCTGGAATAGATTTCGTACCCTGAGCCTCGAGTTGAAATGTTTGGAAACGAGTTTTGCTGGGGCGAAACAAAAGTTTTCAATCCCTCGGAACTCAACATGGCCGCCGCACCGTGTAATTAAGGCCCATGATCACGTGACTTTTTATCGGTGACCGCATAGGCTGTTTCGTTCATGAATTATTAATAAGCTTTTGAACAAAGCAAATTACATGTATCTACTTTTTCTGATCTTTTCACGCACTTGCACTTACCTTTTCCTCCAACATACAACAAGACATCTAAAGCAAACTTTCTCCCTTCAGGGTCAGTATCATGAACCAATGTATAACATCCATGTGACCACTGACGCATGTTACCATGACAACAGGGACCATTCTCTTTCTTTTCACCAATGCCCTAAAAAGATCACCTCAACTGTAAGAGCCAATGCTGGCAGAAAAAGACGTGACTTTCTTTTGTTACTTTTTCGTGTGTGCTAAAAAACACTTCAAAGATTTTCATTAAGATTTTCTGAAAATTGTCAAAGAAAAATTACCTTGCATTCATCTTCATCACTGCTATCATCATCATCACTGAGAGGTAGAGAAGCCAATTCTAAGCCAGTCATTGTTCTCAGCAACTTAAACATTGGTTGAGACTGTAACACCTTCAACAACTGCTGTACAACTGGCGAAACAGAACCTTTGTCTGCTTCCTTGAAATGTCTATAATAATATTACGGTTAATACTTTTACGAAAAAATATATTTATACAAGTCAATTATAGACAAAAAAAAATCCAAAACTCGCAAGAAGCTGACCTGTGTAAGTGTTAAAACAAAACGTACCATCACATGTGACAATACCTTTTATTTGCTGGTCCTCTCCAAATCCACTCTACGTTTTCATCACACAATGCCTCCAGCACTTCCTGGTAGTTTTTCACCTTAAAGACAAAAATGTAATTAAATCAGACAATTATCTTTGTTAACTGTTCTTTTCTTTGTCAATTGTAGCTTCGTCCATTAACATTAGTGACGTTCCCCCGTGCTCACTATCCTTGTCTTTGTTGCTCCACATGTGGCTATGATTGTCCCTGGATCAGTCACTGCTCAGTGTTGCAGTCTCTTGTCCATGTTGCCGTTTCCATCACCATGTTCGTTCTCGATCTTGTTGCGTTGACTTTTCCTGTTTATATCCCTCTCATAGCTGCCCTGTGCCTGTCCTTGTAGATATTGCAGTGGATGTTAATCTCACTGCTCTTAACACTGTCACTGTTTTGGCTGCTTTATCGCTGTGGCTGAGCCTGTTACTTGTAAATGTCCTTATCCCTGTTGCTGCCATTATTTTGTCACTGTCTCCCTCCGTGTCATTTGTCCTTGTCCCCTTTGTTGCTCTTGTACTACTCCATACTGCTGTTGCTGTCCCTGTCACTCATGCTTTTCTGGCTGTAGCTGTTGCTATCAATATCACAGTCTCTAGCTATTGCCATCACTTTCCATGCCATCATTGCTGTTTCTGTCCCAATATGTTCTTATGATTGTAATTTAAATTTTCTCCCAAGAAAGGGCTGTCACAAAATATTTACCTGGAGAAATTCTTGAAGTTGTATTTCTGATTCCTCCTTAAATCGTGTTCTGATGTCCTTAACAACACCTGTATCCAAGTACATTGGGTTAATCCACTCCAAAAGAACCTCATCCTAAAATTTAATAACAGAAGATAGCTTGAATGATGACAATCTCGACCCCAGAGCTCTTCTCTTGACTGAGGGAGAGAAGAGCTCTGGAGAGCCCTGAAACAAAGTGTCTTCTAATTGGTTTTCGTAAAGAACAATCAAAAGCGTCTCTAACTGGTGCATTCATATTAGCACAAGGAGTGAGCAGGCGCCATAAGGTTCAAAGAGCCAATTTTTGGCTATAAAAACCCTACACAGCACGTTCTCCTACATAGAGTCTTCTCCTACATAGAGCCTTGGGTCGATCCGAGGCTCTGGTGACAAGAATGGAATGATGAGTAATACATCAACGATGCCTAAAAATAATAAAAAGTGTGGTTTTCAGTTGAGCGTCGAAAATAATTAGCGAGTTACTTTGGTTTTGCATTACTTCACTCAGTGATTGGTTCCAAGTTCCCGCGCAGCTTTTTCAACCAATCAGAAGTGAAACCAAAACCAATCATGGCTTGCGCATGCACATTTTCCCGCACTTTATGTTGGCTTCATGTAATTACTTCAAGTTTTGATTGCATGGTTTACTGGATTGTCTCCGTCTTTTCTGATTGGCCAAAGTAATAATCATTTACTTTGGTTTGGGTTTTTACGACACTCGATTGAACTCGTTCTACGGTAACAATGACTTTATTTAATTATCAACTATATTCAGCTCTGGGGCACTAATTTGGGACACTGTACAGAAATCAAATCAAAACAACTCATTAATAATGGCTCGGTTATTTGAGGAGAAAACAAACAAACTCTACCCACTGGTGACGTCAAGTCTGGAATCGAACCCAGGCCACATTGGTAGGAGGCGCGTGCTCTCACCACTGCACCATCTCTGCTTATAAAATTAACGTACTTCACTTACTTAAAACCATTTATTCCGGCACTGTACATGATAACCCATGACGTTTTGTTAAGAGATATTAAGGGAAAAACCATTTATATGTAAGTTTGGACAATTTATTGCCATATTAAAACCCATATTTCCGTATTTGAGTTGAATAAGTTACCTTCAAACTACATGGTCCTATCGTCTTAGGATTTGGTTCTTGATAGGGTACTGGTCTGATAATGTTATCACCATGAAACCATCCACTGATAGACAGTCGTGTTTTATTGAGTGACAAGACTTCAGACACCTACACCAAAATAAATGTATTTTTTTCTGTGCCTTCCTATAATGTTCAAGGTACAGCGAAAAAAGAGTAAAGTGAAGATCAAACACAAAGACTGCTCCCATCAACTAATAGACCTTATTCACGATGGCCACCATGTTGGATTTGCTATTATCATGCAAATTAGCTACACACTTCTGAGGGGGCAAACAACACAAGTTTGAGAGGTTATAACGAACATCTTAGCCACGCGTTCATTGAATGTTTATCACCTACCGGTACGTAGTAAAATAGAATGATTACACAAGTTACTTTGATGCTTTTTAGTAAAAAATGAGCAGATAACAAAGTAGAAAGTCAAAATGTCAAAGAGATAAAATTATTATAAAAGGTACTTAATTCTAAATTCTAAAATGTACTTTTAGCAATGTTATTTCAATATTTTGACGAGCCGATTTTCCGCAATTTGCCTTTTTTCCAATGTTTGCCCCCCCAGCATAACACATGGCTAATTTGCATGACAATTTGAAAACCAACATGGCGGCTATCGTGAATAAGGCCTAGTGCCACCCTGACAAAATTCTTTGAGCCAAAACCTTCAGTTCTGAGAGCCACTGCAGCCAAGGTTCTTCCCAGGTCTTTTCAGACTCCTCTACCCACAAGATAGAAATCCAGAAGATGGAGTTGGTAATTCCCTTGTGCTCGTCTCCCTTTTATGGTACATCTTTTTTTGATTCATGTACATACAGATCTTAGAGGGCCAAAGACTGCTGTGCTGCATACAAGATCATCCAAATGCACCCATGCACACCACATTCTTTATCCAATGAGCACACTGTAAATGACTGCACCTTTTTTCAATCCAGTTTTTAAGTTTTTTTCTATTTTCCTTATATTTTATTTATTTATTATCATTATCATTATTACTATGCAGTTTACTATTATATTTGGTATCAGGTTGTTGAGAAGGGGATGGTTGCAGTGAGTTTGTTGTTGAAAAGGAAGATCCAGTTTGGGAGCACAAGAATTTGGTGCTTTGTAGACAACTGTATGAACCCTTGTTCAAGAATAAACAGAGTCAGTTGTCATCATATCATCATATATCTTTATTTACCCTCGGATATTTAGAGAAGCTTGGTGTAGCTAATATTAGAGCATTTACCCTCCCAACCATGATACACCACAGAAGACAGACCACAACACCGGGAACTACATGCCCTACTCTTTACGACAAGTGTGCGCGTTCTTTTACGTCCCACAGGATTATGAACATTGAAGGGTTGTGAGACGGGACCTCCGGCTTATCATCCTTATCCGAGAGTTGTACAAGGAAATGGGGGTAAGGCAAACTTGGGGCCAACCCAAGCATCAAATGAAGGGGAGGGACAAGGTTCTAGAGTGGTATTTAGTCTCTGGACAAGAGGCATGACAAGTATGCTAACTGATGGGATGAAGCGAGTGACAGGATGGGCAGTGTGGAGAAGCAAGAGAAAGTGAAGATTAGTGTCGAAGATGTGGAAAATGAAATCCGGAAGATGGCAAATTCGAAGAGAGCTCCGGGTCTGGATAGTGTTCAGGGGGTTTTGGTTTAAGAGGTTAAAGTCATTATAAGGGGCAATTTTGGTGAGTCTACAGGGTTGTTTGGACAGTGGGGAGGTGCCGGGGTGGATGGTAAAGGGGAGGACAGTGTTGATACAGAAGGATCATGACAAGGGAACAGTGACTAGCAACTACAGACCAATATTTTATTACATGTTTACCGTTGATGTGGACTTCAGCTAGTCATTGGGATATTGGTGGAGAAGCTGTATGGACGTTTGCAGGGTAATGGGTTGCTTTCAGATGAGCAGAAGGTGTGTAGGAAGAGATTGTGGGGTAGAAAGGATTAGTTGGGTTGGTGGACAAGGAGGTGTTAATAGAGGCTCGGGTGAAGAAAAGGTGTTTGGGTGGATAGATTATCAGAAGTCCTATGATATGGTGCCACATTTGTGGATTGAAGTGTTGGAAACTATGAAGGTGGCTGACAATGTGAAGCATTTGTTGTGAGGAAGTGTGAGCGCCATTAGAAAATTGTGCTGACATCAAACGGGGAAGTGTTGAGTGAAGTGGGGGGTCGAATGTGGAATGTTCTGGAGGGAATCCTTGTCTCCACTGTTGTTTGTTCTTGCGATGATCCCTCTCACCATGTTGTTGATAAGGGAGAATACTGGGTACAAACTTGGGAAGGAACAGACGTTGAGTGTACGATTGCGTAAAGGAGGACGAATTTCGTCTGTTTTGATATGTCAAGGCGAGTGATGAGTGCACGTTGAAGATTGCTGGAAAGACATTGCATTCCAAGGGAGAAATGAAGAATGAGTATAAGATGTGGGTGGAGAAGGCAAGGAAGAAGACGTTTTGGGAGAAAATAAATAAAATATCTAAATATCATTAAACCAGTAATCAGTCCAAGTGGAGAATATCATGCCTCACAAAAGATCAGTGAACCACTCAAAGATATGATTGTTCAGCAAAGCGAGTCATTTAGTAAAACACAACTACAATCAATCAAGACAGACTTGCAGCAGCAAAAGCAACAGGAAACGGAAAGTGCGGTTCAAGAAATTAGAGAAAGTCTATCTCCACCAAAGGAATGATGGATCTACTTAGCGAGAAAGGATCATCGTCGTGGTTATCGGTATTGCCATTAAAAGATCAAGGCTTCAATTTAAACAAAGGAGAATTTCGTGATGTACTCAATTTACAATATGGATGACAGACGAAAAACGTACCCCATCACTGTTAGTGTGGAAAAGCTTTTTCAACAGACCATGCCATGACATGCCCCTATGGTGGACGACCAATTGCAAGGCACAGTGAGATCAGAGATAATATAACTGCCCCGTGGCTGACAGAAGTATGTACAGATGTAGAAAAAGAACCACAGCTGCAATCACTTTCAGGCGAAATCATACTACCACGCAAGGCCAACAAGGTTAGATATCAGAGCAAAGGGATTCTGGAGTCGGCAACAAGATGCACTTTTTGACGTTAGGGTTTTTCACCCGAACGCATCAAGCTACCGCAGTACCAATATCCCCGCACTGTATAGACAACAAGAGATGGCGAAGAAGAGGGAGTATGGTGACAGGATAAGGGAAGTCGAATATGCTGTATTCAATCCACTTGTGTTTTCAACAACGGGTGGAATGGGCAAAGAGACAACTGCTGCATACAAACACTTAGCCGAGCTACTTGCACAGAAGCGAAAATCAGAATATGGTGTGACACTTGCCATGATGCCATGCACCTTATCTTTTGCCTTGATATGATCATCTGTTATGGCAATAAGAGGCAGTTGTTCTGCTTCAAACCGGAATCCAGATGCAAACATTGAACTGGGCTACAGTGAAGGCTGCTTAGGAGTCTTTTAAAATGACATGTATAATCATAGTATATTTTGGACTTTTGTTTTTAATGTAAATGAACAATGAAGTTGAAGGGTTTTTATAATAATTGGAACAGAATATTTTTATGTTTTTAATAATTTCTGTATTAATTGATTGATTTACAATAAAGTACTATTATTATTATCATCGTTATTATTATTATTATTATTATTATTATTATTATTATTATTATTATTATTATTATTATTATTAAGACTATCACACTTGTATTAAAGTAAGACTGCAAGGGGAAGCAGAGACTTAATTCATTTTCACAAAAAAAAAAAAGCAACCTGATGAAAAGAAACAGGAGTCACTTCAAAGAAAACCAAGGAATTCCACTGCGGAACTAAGGAAGTTGTTATCTGATCTGGCTGGCCATGTTCTGTTAAATCCAAATAAAACAGGAAACTATTAATAATTTATTGATAACTTTTAAATGGTTTGTTTGGTGGCAGGCAAATACTTCCTGAAGCAGGGCACTTTTACTGTTCCTTGAAATATCTATGCAGAGTTTATTTAGGAGTTGTTACAGCTTATGAAAGGTCAGAGAGGATCAGCTCTTCCTAGGCATTCACACCTCAACACTTGGTTACAAAACCTCTGAAAAGTATGTACACATGAGCATAACCCTATAATCCCTACATGTACACACTTACCATCTGTGCAAAAAAGATCAAGAGTACCTACAAATAAAAATGTATTGTACATGTTAGGCAGATATATGGACAATAGATCTTTCGAAGACCTTTTCTACATTTATTTGCACAAAAGGAAATGTTGTGATCATTGATGTAGTATCAAAAACAACTTTATTGAGTGAATTTGAATCAGGTCTGCTTTTATTTTGGAGTGAATTAAACCATTAAATTTCACATGTATTACATAGGAAAGTTTATGTTTAGAGTAATAATGTGTCTGCTACAATGTAAAAGAACTGTCATTACATCAGAAAATGCCTAAGAAATGAACTTAAATACCTCCATCATTATTTGTCCAATCAGGTGGTACCAAGTAAAATATGTATGCTATTCTCCTTCCTTCCAGCTCGTCATCATGACACAAAAGGACATCTTCAATAAAGATAGCTTAACTTTAAAGAACTCATTTAACTCATTGACCCCTGGCAGTAAGACTTCACAGATTTTACTCTGTCTAATGCCAGGCAATTTCCTTGTCAACTGGGGAAGTCCTGGGGTGCCTCACAGAAGTCAATGAGTTAAAGTGCCCATAACATGAAAATTTTAATTTTCTTGTTTGAACCAGGTGATCTGGTGACATAACTTAGGGGACTGGGGAGAAAAATTTTAACGCCATATCACACAACCGCGCACGACCTTATTGTCGAATTCAACATGGCAAAAGCGAGGTTAAATCTCGTCGGGTCTACTTGAATTTTCATTCAGTAACAGGAAATGTGGTACACACGGAATGATCTGTTGAGTTTTGGTGATGGAAATACTGCAGGAAGTTTGGAAACAACACCTAAGGCTGTGCGGGATACGGCATTAAATTTTTTCTTCCCAGTCCTCCAAATTACGCCACCAGATCAACTGGAAAGTCCATATTAAAAAATGAACTTTAGCAAAATAATTTCTTGATTCAAATGAGATGCAAATTTTCAATGATATTTTAAAAAGGAACAAATTCTTAGAGGACATGTGTGAAATGGGTTTCACACAAGTTGATGCGGCACTTTACAATCAGTCAAAAACAGTATGTCTCCTCCATTAACTCATTGACCCCTCGGAGTGGGACAGATATTACTCTGTATAATGCCAGACAATTTTATCAACTGTGGGTGTCCTGTGGCACCTAAGGATTCAATGGGTTAAGAAACCTGGTCAAGTGTACATGCAATGCAATTCCACATCAAACATTTGTGGAGTTGACTTCACAATCTTTTCCAAAGTAATTCAAAGTTTGAAATTCTTGCAATGGTTTCAGTCCACCTTTTTTCAAACAATACTTGCATTCATGAACAGTAGGAAATAGAGCTCCTATTGTTGTGCTCTGTCCTCTGGGGTCCAGGGATGGCGCATTGGTGAGAGCACTTGCCTCCCACCAATGTGGCTAGGGTTCGATTACTGGATCCGGCGTCATGTGTGGGTTAAGTTTGTTGGTTCTCTACTCTGCTCCGAGACGTTTTTCTCCGGGTACTCCAGTTTTCCCCTCTCCTCAAAAACCAACATAATTTTTCACTTAATTTGCGTCAATTGTTAATTTCAGTTTACAGTGTACCCAATTAGTGCTCCAGCGCTAGAACGACTAGACACTTAAATAAAGTTCCTTCCCTTCCTTCTTCCCTTCTCTGTAATAATTTATGGTTAGGAGGGTAAATTCTCTGACTGAGATAATAGCTATGTAATAATGGCTGTCCTTTGTTGTTAAAGATGACTGTCTTGTATTTGAGTTGAGGCCTCAAACGGGCCTCAAACAGGCTCTCGTGTGGGAAGTCAGACCCGCTCGGGATCTGCAGAAACGTTGACAATTGTTGCATTGGAATGTGCTTGAAGTAGCAGCCAAGTGTCATCAGACATGTGCATGCTGATATTCTTGCTGGCGCTGCTCTTCTACGGCTACACATACCTCTACAAGCTACACATACTCTACAGCAGGGCCGCAAAGAGGGGGTTTTGTTTTCAGCTTGATCAAAGACTGAGTAATTTACACTACTTGTACATATACCAAGATCTAGCCGCCCCACTTTCAAACATACTCCGTGGCCCCTGTACAGTCTCAAGGTAAATACAAATATGATACAATATGGTACCTGTATGTCTGTACTTGGCACACGACATGTCCACTTGATCTGTTAGATCATTAAACCCTGTTACATCTTGAAGCCATAGTCGAAAATCATTATACAAAGCACTCCTAATCAAATGAGATAAAATAAAATCTGAGATCAATGAACTATATGGTGCAGACATTGGCTTAAAAGGGAGAAAAGAGCATGCAAATTGGAATTATCTTCAAATTAACATATTTTAAATCTGAAGATAGTTTATTTCTTAATAATATTGTAAAGAATACATTTACATGCTTGGCCATTCTACACGTGTCTACACGTGTCTACACATTTTCAATCCAGGAACCCAATTATTAGTGATAGAATGTCAAGAATTGTCAGTTAATTGATTTAAGAAGCCATCCATACTGTAATACGGTATAAACTCAATCAAATCATACACAGTAACTTATAACACAAAAAAAGAAGATAGAAGCACATGGAAAAACATTGTAGGAAGAAGCATAACCTAGTATAAGAGGCATCAGGCTCAGATATGGTAGACAAGTCCCAGCTTGATTTATACTTCTCTGATAAGAAGCTGGAGTTTTGTATGATTCAACCCATTGGCTGTGTTGGTAACTCACTGACTGTTTAGCCTTCTACCAGTTGGAAATTTTAATTACAATGATGTAACAGAAGAACAAGCCAATAAAGCATCATTCCAGTATAAAAAAAAACTCCTTTATTTTGGCCTTAATAATACACCAGTAAGTAAGTGTGAATTATGATAATCATTATGATTATGATTATGATTATTATTTATTGTAAGGAGAAAATAAAAGAATGCCTATGGAAGGTCCACCCAGTGATTTCAAAATTGCTTGAACACCATATACAATTTGAGTATTAAGGCAGTAAACATGACCACCCCTTTAATGGGTTCAGAGATCATATTATTAAACAACACAGAAACTAATCACTAATCAAAGCTGGAGGCCACACATAAGCTGCATAATTTACAAAGACGTGCTTTTTCATTTGGTGTGTGAAATAAAATGAAAATGGAGCTGACCTCATTTTGACAACAATCTCACTGCTTTTGTCATGTAAGTCCACTCTTATGTTAGCACTGCAAAATTTCAATTCATGAATCTGATCTACAAAGCATTATAGATCATTTCTATGACACACCTCAAAAGAGCAATATGAGACCTGGACGACTTCTTCAGGTCATCACTCTAAATAAACAAAAACATTAGTGTTAATTACAGGGCTACCTACACCTAAGGGGGCAGCCCAGTTATAAAGTCAGTCAAGCCTCCGCATTAGAAATTGAATTCCCCTGGAACATTTGATATATCCTATATTTTCATTGGCTTCAATTTGCCACCTTGGGAAGTGCAACTTATACACTGTGATTTCTTTGGCTTCATTGGGAAATGATGCATGCATCTAGACAATGTACATGAAACTACAAAGAACAGCAACAACATAATTATAATACTATTGATTTCTTTGGGTAGTTGTTGGAGGCCCCATTCTCTTTTGAAGATCAAAGAAAACTTTCTTCACAGGAGACCTTGCAATAGAAGCTGAAATACAAAACATGCATGCAGTGAAAAAATGTTTGACCACCCTAACATAGAACACTTTCTTCTTCTTTAAAAAAGCCTGTTCTCAGGATTCCCAAGTACTAGCCCTCAACCATGCAAGAAAAAATGAAAGATGTAACCGCCTTTTTTAACATTTCTTCTTTTTTTTTTTTACAGGACTAGCCCATTTAACACTCAAGAAGCGTTCCTGTTATAATGAGTTAAATTTCCAATCTCAAATAGTGACTGATCAACAAGTTTACCTGATGGAATTTATACAAATCATTTGACTTCTGAAAGAACTTTAATTCCAGCAACTCCCTCTCTAATCTGTTCAAAAAATCCTCGTCTGAGATAAAATTTGGAATGACGCAGCACTTAAACGGCACTGTATGTATCACTGATCCTTTTTCTATCAACAATGAGTAATAAATTTATAAGTTAAAAATGTAACGTGATGAGAAAATGCAAGGAAAAATGATAAGTATAAGAGTGCACACATACGTACCACTTAAATTTTCTTGCCTCCTGAATGGATTGAAGAAATATAACCAGTGTGAGTTTGGTGTCAGCTGTTTCTTTATGCTTTTATATCACGCTGAAAGCTTGTACAGTTCTCGCAAACGTGTACAAATTAAATTTAACTTCACAAACCTGAAAGCTTTGGCAAATTTAACCTTAAATTCCTCTTCCATAAAATAGTTGCTTAGAAGATCATTTTTCCAAGCCCTCCGTTTCTGCTTGGTCTTCTTTGATTCCGAATTTGAGGAAATTCCTTTTCTTTTTCCCGAGGATATCATTTTTGCTGGAGATGTGCAATTTTCACCAGGCGTTCCAAACTCTTGAGGCTTGGCTACGAAGTGCGGCTGTGTAACCTCACTTTGCTTCAAAAATCCAATATGGTGGTGAGTTGCTTTGTGAAAATCTGCAAGAATTTCTGAAAATTTTAGTCTTTTTTTTATGCACATCTGGTTATTATTTTTTCAATCTTAGCTACCTCTTTCTCTTTTACGGACAGCACAAAACCATCCCATGGTGAGCAATTTATAAAGCTTACAGGTCTTGCAAACGTTCAGACAACGTAAGCTTAACAACGTTTCGAAACGTTTTGCTTTGTTAGCTTTCATTTCCTGAAAGGCCGTTGGGCGCCCTGGCTAGAGAAGCTTGAAAGGAGATGTATGAGACCGCAAAAACAAAATCAGGCAATTTACTGATGAATGCTGGAACATTTACTAAGCGGTCAGTGTATTTAAAACGCAGACTGCAGAAGGTTATAATTTAACTGTTGAAAAAGCCCAGACCCATTAGAAATGCTAACAGTTAAGCCTAAATATTGTTTTAGGCCTAATTAGGCCTACGATTAGCATTTCTAAGGGGTTTGAGCTTTTTCAACAGTTACGTTATAACCTCAGTCAGCATTTTACCCCTGGTCTGCAGTCTGCGTTTTAACACTGACCGATTTACTACGCTCATCAGTGTGTATCAACTAATTGGCTAATTTTTATTGTCAATAAGCATACAGACACATAAATTTATAATTTATGCGATAATGACACGATATTGCTTGCGTCGTAAAAAACAAATTGATGTCAGTTTTTCATGCGTCTGTTGTTATTGACAATGAATGGATCCACAGCTACTTTGACAATGTTGTGACGCAATTCATGATCAATAACAGGACAGACGCGTGAAAAACTGACATCAATTTGTTAAATTCAGCATTTTCTGGGGTGTAGAATTGTGTAACACATCACCTCGCAGTTAAGTCTTATGCTAAAGAAAGAGTAAGTACCTGTGAAACTGCGCAATCATGGAAGAATCTTGAGTTTTTTTAGTATCATTTGTAACTTTCAGTTGGTTGAATTGAAAAATGGAGAAACCTACAATGGACACCTTGTGAGCTGTGATAACTGGATGAATATAAATCTTAGAGAAGTCATCTGTACTTCCAGGGCAAGTTATTA
>NC_090893.1:11761058-11766058 GCF_036669925.1 Montipora capricornis
TGGCTGGCAAAAATACAGGTGTTTCGATGAGCTGGCTGGGAAATTTTGTTATTGATGGAGGTTTTGCCTGGGAATTACTGACTTTTTCTAGCATTTCAACCCGAGCTGGCTGTAGAAACTCTGAAGACTGAGGACGACTAAAAAAAAAAAACAAAAAAGAACCCGTTTCCTCTCCCAGAGAGTAGTCACAAACATACGACGGTTGGTCAGAGTGATTGCGCATGCGGAAAAAACCTGTTTTGTCCCGATTTTGTCGTTTTTGTTCGGTCGTTTTGGATCAAGGGATTTAAAAGCGCGCGGAATTCCTGGCTGGGAAATAAATTTGATCAGCTGGCTGGGAAACCAACCAATTTTATCTAGCTGGCTGGGAAATTTCTTGTGTGTCTTGCTGGGAAAAAGGAACAGATAATGTTTTCCCAGCAACACTGAAAAACACCTGAAAATGCCTTAATAACATTTATTTTCATTAACTGGGGTATAATAATATTCGTATAAACATAACAACTTTCTTTAATTTTCCAGACATGTTTCGACGGTACATCCGTCATCTTCAGTGTTACATATTTTGAAATCGCCGTTGAATTTAAAGCGCGCGCGATCTTACAAACTTCGTTACATTGCGTTGTCAATATTGCGTATTAAATCAAAACAGAACAAAACAAAAATTTAAATGAGTGACGCTTAGTTCCTTACAGGGAGAGAGTCAGGTTAATGTGTTTCACCTGCTGACTCTCTCCCTGTAAGGAACTAAGCGTCACTCATTTAAATTTTTGTTTTGTTCTGTTTTGATTTAATACGCAATATTGACAACGCAATGTAACGAAGTTTGTAAGATCGCGCGCGCTTTAAATTCAACGGCGATTTCAAAATATGTAACACTGAAGATGACGGATGTACCGTCGAAACATGTCTGGAAAATTAAAGAAAGTTGTTATGTTTATACGAATATCTATATTGTTGCTGCTATCTAGACCTTTTGGTATAATAATACATTTTACAACAAATTGGTCGTTGGGTGCCCCTGTTCTTCACACGATCTCGTTAAAAATTCTAGTTACCCGAACCGTAAAATGAAAGCTAAAATTTTAAAAGAGTGCTTATAGGCCTAACGACTGCTATCACAGCGTGCCGCGTACCTTGTAGACAGCACAAATAACATTGCTGCGCCATTTTGAAATCATTTGTTTATATAACGTTCTTCAGAGTCCACAGTTCCACAGTCTCTTGTCTGTGGAATTACTTAGGCTTTGACGCTTTAAGAACGAGGAATGTCACGGCGTACCGCGTACTGCGTAGCCAGCACATATAACATCGCTGCGCCATTTTGAAATTTAGTTCATTTGGAAATTAGTCCAAGTGGCGGGGTATTCTACAGTATTGTGCATTCCTATTTCTGAGTACCGCGTACCGCGTAGCCGGTTACGCGGAATAAGTTCGAGTGGCGGGGTATTCTGCAGTTAAGCCCAGAATAGAAAATATCCTGCAAAGGTTGGTCAAGACAACGTGAACATAGGCGTTGTTGCAATATTTCGGCTGGCCAACACCAGCCTTCTTCAGGTTTATTGAATGGATCAATGCTTGTTACAAGATCTTTATATTTACCGGAAATGACATAAAAAGGTTACGTGATGTGTTATAAAAACGGAAATGCATAAAAAAGAGGAGAGAATAATACATGATAACAAGATGAAAAAAACAAAAGAAAATTAAAAGGTAGCTAAACTAAATTACATTTCATCTCTTCTGTTAAGGCCTGCAGGCTCCAGTGTTTTTCCTCTGTGTATGAGGAATGCCTCACGAGCCTTTCTGATGGAGTCACGACTAGTGTGCAGTTGTTCGAGCGGTATAAGGATTATGTGATCCTCCGCGTGACCACTGGTCAGGAAGTGTCGTGAAACCGCAGTGGGGGTATAACTACAAAAGGGGTTTATAATAGGTCGCCTATGTCCATTAAAGCGGTCTTTAAGACGACGTTTGGTCTCTCCGATGTACTGAAGATTACATTTAGTGCACTGAATCATGTAAATTACATTAGAAGTTTCACAAGTAATATGTGATTTGATTTTAAAGGTTTGTCCAGTACTATAAAAAGTATATTGATTACGGACATACTATAGAGTGAATACAATATGATACGTTTTCCCACACCCCATTTCATTGTTAAAGCTGTATGTTCTGTTAGAGGTAATCAACCGACACTGAACAATTTAAAATACATGCAGTTGTAAACATTAATAAGTATACGGTACCCTCGTTAAACAACCTTTGCCGTGTTTCAGAGTTCAAGCAGCTTACGCTTTCTTATTGACATTGTCCGACTTAATTAACTCAACTTCCAGTCACACTTAATAGTTTCAATATTAAAGTTGTTTTTTTGTAGTTGCTCAAGTCTGGTAAAAACGGCGGCGATCTCCATTACATGTGCGAAAAACAACGTGGAATACGTTTATTCTGCTTGGTGCGGATACAAGTTAACCTTAGTTTTACTAACACAGCCCCAAGTTAAATAAAGGATATAATAGGGCGTGATATTTTTTCAGCGTTAAAAATCTACATAACGTCACAATTAAGTGAATTCCAAAGGCACTGTTTTCTATCAGATAAAAGATTTCTGTGTAGTTTGAGCAAGTGCTGTGGCAGGGTTGTATTCCACGGTAGTTTCTTTTAATGTCATGGTGTCTTCTGCCGGACACACATCGAAACCCAAAGGCGAGGTGAAAAGTGGTAACCCTGTCCTTGAGCTGAGGGGTGTACCACGACGATAAGACCTTGATTTCGACGCGTGCATCAGTTAAACCCGTTAATGCGCTTTAGTATAAATACACAGGTGATTTTACAAAATCGCGCCCTCTCATTGGCTCGCTATCTCGGATTATCAGCCGATAATCACCTCGACGGACAAAGTGGCTGCCAGTAGTCGTTTTGCCACTGTAAGTGAAGATGATTTCGCGTTGAAATGTTTTTTTTTTCTCTTTTTTGAAATAATCACCTGTGTATTTATACTAAAACAATTATTCGCCTCAGGCTCAGTGATTATCCGGTGAATATTCACCTCGACTTCGTCTCGGTGAATATTCCCCGATAATCACTTCGCCTTCGGCGAATAATTGTTAATTATCTGTCAGCTACACGTGGGCAGTGAGGAAGAAAAATATCGGTCCACACCATATGAGACAGATCCCTTTCTTTCTCGCATTGATTAGATATCGAGCGATATATATTTGACATCGTATTCGCTGTGCCTTGTATGAAATACGCAAACATGTTCTATGATTTGCACATGCGTACTTGCGCAAGAGTCATCCATCCTTGAGCTTGCTTAGACTAAGGCCAGGATTAAACAGAGTGTTTTGAAAAAACACCAAGAAAAAAACCAATATGCGACAAACATGACAGTTTGTGACGCGAAAGAAGATCTTGTTCATCGGAAAATCAGTTTGTTTTCGCCTATAGTATTCCTTTGCTTGACATTTTGCAGAGTTCTTTTTATATCCGTTGTCCTTGGTGCAATTAAGTAAAAATGATGACAGATAATCACCACGTCCATGGTAATACATGTCAGTGATGCAGACGATGGCAACATCCACTTAGGGTCCCACTATGCTTATCACGAAGACAATAATTCTTACCGAGACATTTTCACGGAAACTTGAAAACCCCTGACGAAGGTTTGTTTTGAATCCAGAATGGCGTTATGTGTCGTCGTCGTCGACGTCATCATCATCATTATAAATACAATATCGGAACCAGTTTTTTTTTCGATCAGATAGTTCTCATGGCTTCCTTTCGCCTAAGTTCCTTCAGTTACTAACATCTCTTTTGGATTGGGTTGAAATGAACTCGAGACGCAAGGGCGGTGAAGATTGCTGACCTTGATCTGATATCCGCCGATTTTTCTGAAACGTTAGCAGGTTTCGAAATTCGCGTTTGAAGGGGGGACTTAAAGCACCATAAATAAAAGGATTCAAAACACTGGTTGTCTGTAACAGGAAAGGTATCATCACAGCCAGTTCGTGTGGGACTTTTTCCATGAAAACTCTTATCACTAAAATGATGACAAACGTGGGAAGCCAACAAAGTGCGAAGGCAAGGACCAGAACGAACAGAACTTTAGACAGGTTGATTTCCTGTACACTAACTCCTCTTAAGGAAGAAAGAACGCCTGCGTTATGTTCACGGATCGTCTTAAAAACGTGATAGTAGGAGAAGCAAACCACAGAAAGACAGAACACCACGACGACGGACACAACTATAACCGTGAAAATTATCTCCGCAACTGGGTTGGCAAATTTGTAAGCACAAAGCGACAAAGCTGGATTGAAATTAAACTCCCCCACACCAATAAATGTAGGATACAGGACAAAGGAAGCGATCAGAAGCCACAGGACACCCAACATAATAAGAGATCGCTTCCCACCAAAAATCCTCTGATAGTGTTTCGGCTTTACAACGCGCAAGTACCTGAAAGCAAAAAAAATCAATCACTGTTAATTCACCTTGGTATGTTGACTATCTGGGAACTAAAAAAAGCTGCTTTACCTGTTAATAGCAGTTAATGTCATCGTCGTCATAGAGACATAAGCCAGGAAGTGTACCAAGAAACCACTCAAGCGACACAAGTGAAGACTTAATACCATCTTCCCGGATACCACGGTGCTAGCAAACAGAGTTCCTGGTATACACGCATTCAATATATCTGTGATCGCTAGAGCCGCGATATAGATGTTGGCAGAATTTCGCAGGCGAGGATTTCGATAAAGAGCAACAAAAATGAAAACATTACCAATGACAGTGAGAATAACGAGAGCTATTGAAGCCACAGATTCAAAAATCATTAACCCTGTGCTTCTTGGAGGAAGAAGAACTTTAGACATTGTCCACTTCTTGGTTCCCGCACATAAGCAAATTTGTCGAAATGAGTATATATTACTCAGTTATTAACCATGCTAATTACTGAGGACAGGAAACCGTCTTTTCGGCAAGCCGTGTCTCAAATCAGT
>NC_090893.1:11771058-11823558 GCF_036669925.1 Montipora capricornis
TTTTGATGAAAGCACAATGACTTTATACTAGATGTTACAGTAGTGCCAAGATTATGTTTGTAATGAAAACAGGGAGGAGTGTTGCTGACAGTACTTTGTAAAGTAAATTCGCTGTTCGATTACAGTGGTAAATAACAAAGGTCAATGAAATTGACATGTCACAGGCGTATTAACGGGGTGAAATTATAGAGGATTCTAATGTTTAGGATTTAAGATTGTGACCGCATTAACGAGGGTTTTCTATAAGAGAATGTATGGCTATGGCCTTTTTGCCGGGCAATAACGAGGTGACCGTATTACCGAGGGTGGCCGTAAGGCGGGGTTCCACTGTAATAAACATCTTATTAACCGAGCTTAGTCAGTCTTGACCTCGGTCGTGTGTACAGACCTCACGTACTCACCACCTCGGTGAAGATTCTCCTATACAGACCTCCTACTCGTTTAATAAGAGCTAAGAAATATCCCTCTCAGATAGTACGTGCGCTGTGATTGGCTAAATTACCGGGCCACATTCTACTGTGCGGCCCGTAATTTACAGTACAGCCCTCGAACTTGGTCAATAGAGGTACATACGACTATAATTAAGTATCCATAAAGTGTTCACCCTTGCCAACAGACTTTAGCGATCCTTCCTACCGACCGAAGGCATCGCATCTAATTCTTCAAAATTCGCTTTGTATTTTTAGGTTGTTAGTTGTCAAACAGACGCGCGTTTGCGGAAAAATCACGATAGGACGGATAACCACCGAGATTGTGATCTATCTTTCGAGATTTTTCAAAGCGTTAGACACCCTTTAAACAACTGGGTCAGTTTTGAAACAGCTTATGCCGTCAATGATGAGGGATGAACCCGTGATGCTATCTTAGTTTAAATAATTATAATAAATAAATATAATAATATTAATTTATTATTTATAGAGCGCAAAACAACATTTAAATATGATCTTATTCGCTCAGTTACAGATTAACATACGATATAAAATTGTAAAGTTTAAAGGAATTATGATATTCATTATATAAATGTGATACATCTTAAACTCGTACTTGTTGTCCTATAATGTATGTATAGCATTTTTAAACCTAGTAACTAAAATTATTTTAAAAAGCTGGAGCCGGTTGCTCGAAGCCTGGTTAGTTGGTAAAGAGGTATCAAAACGAATAGGTTTCCATGGTATTTAAAGGTGGTTTGCGCTAACCATGCTTCGAGCAACCGGCTCCAGATTGATAAGTCATTAAACCTAGTAATTGGGTAACTCAGGAAAAACCCAGAGAAAGCATTGTCCGAGGAAATGAGAAGCAGGTGAAAAATTTTCATGTTGTTTTCTTTCGAAACCGCAGAGCCACAAAAAAAGTTTAACCGCAGACTGAAATCAACGCCCTTGTTCACGGACGTCTTGGAAAACTCCAAGCTACGCCCTTGAGTTCCAATATCATACACGGCATGGTAAGATAGTTTTCGTACTAAAATCAAACGACTAATGCTATCAAATCCCGGAATAATTTGTCTCTTTAAAACCGTCATTTAATAAAAAATATCTTTAACACAACCAATTTTTCCTTTGCTTTGTGCCTGCGCTTATGCTTGCGTTCGCCTGCGTCCTGTGAGAACGAAACGCAGCATTTGCTACGTCTGGCCAATTGCTCTTATCGAAGTTATCAGTGGTTTTGCCACATGAGCGAGGCTAAGGGGTCATTTTGTATGGAATTGACCATTAAGTCTCTTTTGCATGTAGTTTTAAACACAAGAAAATGTGCCTGCAGGTTCAACTCCAATAAGGTCTGTTGAAGCACTCGTTCCAGATTCCTCGCGTCTGAGCATTTGAACAAAATTTTGATTTCAACAGGAAAAGAAAACAAACAGCGGTTACAAACATTTTCATTTTATACTTGACGTTTCGTATGTTGCAGCATACATCATCAGAAGTGACGGTTAAAAACTGTTACACAGAATTTTAAAAAACTAGAGCGAGGAACTGGTGACTAGTTAAAAAGTGTGATAACAAAATCGTAACTTCCGGTAGTCGATTCTTCCGGAAGAAATTAATAAAGAAAAAGCTTCTCACTACCAATGTTTTCATTGAGAGAGGGTTTTAAGTCACTGATTAATAGCGTTTCTTTAATTTTACATTGCATGTCGGACTTCCCAGTTGCGAGGATTTCAAAATGGTCCCATTTGATGTTATGACCGGTAGAAATTGTATGGTCTGCAACAGCAGAGGCGTAGCCGACTTGTGTAAGAGCTTTGAAATGCTCGGACTTCCTGTCATGCAATCTTCTTTTTGTTTTGCCGATGTAGAAGGAATCACAGTCCCAACAACTGGCTTTGTATACTATTTTTGATCTTTGAGAACGACTGAAACGATCTTTGTAGGGAAAAAAAGACTTAATCCTGCAAGTGTTTTGAAAAATAACCCTAAGATTGACACAGCCATAAAACTTACTAATACAAGATTTAACACGTCGAGTAAGAGCTTCACTTTGAAAGCCCAAAAAAGGCAAGACAAGAATGATATCTTTCTTAGGAACAGTGGTGGCAGGTTCAGCAGACCTGTTTTTTTGTCTGTTCAAAACATCATTAATGTTGTAACAAAGGACGCCTCTTGGGTAACCATTTTGAAGGAGAGTGTTCTTGAGATCGAAGAGAGTCGACTGTAACAAGGAAGAACTCGAGCAGATGCGTAAGCAGCGATAGGTGAGGGTGCGGATTAAATTTATTTTATACTTTCTAGGAGTGAAAGAGTCCCACTTGGTGTAGAGGCCAGTGAAAGTTGTTTTGCGATGTACTGTTGTTGTGAAATTGTTGAGATTGCGCTTAATGCGGACATCTAAAAATGGAATCTCCTGGTTTTCTTCAAGTTCCATTGTAAATTTGATGTTAGGATGTCTGGTGTTAAGAAAATGCAGAAAACTGGCCGCAGTGGCTTCACTGTCGAACAAAGAAAATGTGTCATCCACATATCTAAACCAAATGGAGGGACGAGAATCTACATTAGCCAACCATTTCTGTTCAAAGTCACACATGAAAATGTTAGCTAATACTGGGCCTAGCGGAGACCCCATTGCAACGCCATCGATTTGGTCGTAATAATGACCATCAAATACAAAGTGGCTTTTCTTCGTTGCAAACTCGAGCAAGGTTTTGAGGACATGTCGCGGTAAGGCAGGAGGGTCAGGAAGAGAGTATAACTTGGAAAGACAAATTTCTATTGTCTCGTCGAGTGGAACGTTCGTGAATAAGGAACACACGTCAAAAGAGCACATTATTTCATTGTTGTGTTGATGAGTCTTCGCCCAATCCACAAAAGAGAAGGAGTCCTTGATAGTGAATTGGTTGGTGGAGATCGGTTTAAGGACATCAACAAGAAAAGAGGCAAGATTGTAGTTGTATGTGTTAACTGAGGAGACAATCGGGCGAAAGGGGCAACCAGTTTTGTGGACTTTAGGAAGACCATAAAGAACACCAGCAGTAGATCCACAAGGAAGGATTTTTCTAAATGTAGCTTCATCAATTATACAATCTCGCTTGAGGTTACGAAGATAGGAAATAAGACTGTTCTCCCTAGACTTGGTTGGGTTGTGTGACAACAACTTAAATTTCGTTCCATCGGAAATCAACTGTTTCATTTTGCTGCGGTAATCATGTCTGTTGACAATTACAACACCATTTCCTTTGTCAGGTTTAGTAATAATAATAGAAGTATCATTTCGCAAATCATTAAGAGCCATCCATTCTTCCTTACTTAGAATTCGCTTTTGTTTAGAATAATCATAAGAGTAGATGTAACTGTAAGAAGCATTTTTGAGTTGACATTTCAATCTGTCTTGGTCCTCACTTGTTAATGAATGACCCAAACCAATAAGATCACGGTAGAGCATTTCAAAAGCGCATTTTACGCTTACTCCGTCAACAGCTTTCGGTGGGAGACAGAAACGCAAGCCCCTTGCCAAAACCATTTTTTCAGCCTCTGTCAAAGCCCGATGCGAATAATTGAAGATCACACTGTCATAGCTCAAATTCGAAACCTGTGGTATACCATATCTGCGCTTCAAATTATTGAATTTCCGTTCAAGTTTTGAAGACAACCGATCTTTAATCTTCGACGTTTTTGCTTCAATCGAGGAGCGGATGTGGCTAAAATCCAGTGGAGACAAAACAGTCTTCAGGGTGGACAGAATGGATTCAACAGACATCATATGTTTGCGGCGTAGAATTGTCTTCTGCTTAATTTCGAACGATAACAAGTCCTCCTTGAATCGGCGACAGGCTTTCGTATCATGAAATTCGCGTCTACTGAGCTTGAAATCAAGGAACTTGGGGAAGAATCGAAACAACTTGCATTTTTGTAGAAAGCCAATATCCAATGTAACTTTGTTGAAACGTGAAAGATCTCTTTCGTAATTTCTAACCAATTTAAGCGTTTCTTGGCCATACCGCTCGAAGGTAACATCATAAATACTTTTGTCCTTTGGCCATTTCAATTTCAACAGGAAAAGAAAACAAACAGCGGTTACAAACATTTTCATTTTATACTTGACGTTTCGTATGTTGCAGCATACATCATCAGAAGTGACGGTTAAAAACTGTTACACAGAATTTTAAAAAACTAGAGCGAGGAACTGGTGACTAGTTAAAAAGTGTGATAACAAAATCGTAACTTCCGGTAGTCGATTCTTCCGGAAGAAATTAATAAAGAAAAAGCTTCTCACTACCAATGTTTTCATTGAGAGAGGGTTTTAAGTCACTGATTAATAGCGTTTCTTTAATTTTACATTGCAGTTGATTTCCGATGGAACGAAATTTAAGTTGTTGTCACACAACCCAACCAAGTCTAGGGAGAACAGTCTTATTTCCTATCTTCGTAACCTCAAGCGAGATTGTATAATTGATGAAGCTACATTTAGAAAAATCCTTCCTTGTGGATCTACTGCTGGTGTTCTTTATGGTCTTCCTAAAGTCCACAAAACTGGTTGCCCCTTTCGCCCGATTGTCTCCTCAGTTAACACATACAACTACAATCTTGCCTCTTTTCTTGTTGATGTCCTTAAACCGATCTCCACCAACCAATTCACTATCAAGGACTCCTTCTCTTTTGTGGATTGGGCGAAGACTCATCAACACAACAATGAAATAATGTGCTCTTTTGACGTGTGTTCCTTATTCACGAACGTTCCACTCGACGAGACAATAGAAATTTGTCTTTCCAAGTTATACTCTCTTCCTGACCCTCCTGCCTTACCGCGACATGTCCTCAAAACCTTGCTCGAGTTTGCAACGAAGAAAAGCCACTTTGTATTTGATGGTCATTATTACGACCAAATCGATGGCGTTGCAATGGGGTCTCCGCTAGGCCCAGTATTAGCTAACATTTTCATGTGTGACTTTGAACAGAAATGGTTGGCTAATGTAGATTCTCGTCCCTCCATTTGGTTTAGATATGTGGATGACACATTTTCTTTGTTCGACAGTGAAGCCACTGCGGCCAGTTTTCTGCATTTTCTTAACACCAGACATCCTAACATCAAATTTACAATGGAACTTGAAGAAAACCAGGAGATTCCATTTTTAGATGTCCGCATTAAGCGCAATCTCAACAATTTCACAACAACAGTACATCGCAAAACAACTTTCACTGGCCTCTACACCAAGTGGGACTCTTTCACTCCTAGAAAGTATAAAATAAATTTAATCCGCACCCTCACCTATCGCTGCTTACGCATCTGCTCGAGTTCTTCCTTGTTACAGTCGACTCTCTTCGATCTCAAGAACACTCTCCTTCAAAATGGTTACCCAAGAGGCGTCCTTTGTTACAACATTAATGATGTTTTGAACAGACAAAAAAACAGGTCTGCTGAACCTGCCACCACTGTTCCTAAGAAAGATATCATTCTTGTCTTGCCTTTTTTGGGCTTTCAAAGTGAAGCTCTTACTCGACGTGTTAAATCTTGTATTAGTAAGTTTTATGGCTGTGTCAATCTTAGGGTTATTTTTCAAAACACTTGCAGGATTAAGTCTTTTTTTCCCTACAAAGATCGTTTCAGTCGTTCTCAAAGATCAAAAATAGTATACAAAGCCAGTTGTTGGGACTGTGATTCCTTCTACATCGGCAAAACAAAAAGAAGATTGCATGACAGGAAGTCCGAGCATTTCAAAGCTCTTACACAAGTCGGCTACGCCTCTGCTGTTGCAGACCATACAATTTCTACCGGTCATAACATCAAATGGGACCATTTTGAAATCCTCGCAACTGGGAAGTCCGACATGCAATGTAAAATTAAAGAAACGCTATTAATCAGTGACTTAAAACCCTCTCTCAATGAAAACATTGGTAGTGAGAAGCTTTTTCTTTATTAATTTCTTCCGGAAGAATCGACTACCGGAAGTTACGATTTTGTTATCACACTTTTTAACTAGTCACCAGTTCCTCGCTCTAGTTTTTTAAAATTCTGTGTAACAGTTTTTAACCGTCACTTCTGATGATGTATGCTGCAACATACGAAACGTCAAGTATAAAATGAAAATGTTTGTAACCGCTGTTTGTTTTCTTTTCCTGTTGAAATTGAAATGGCCAAAGGACAAAATTTTGATGCTTACGTTGACGTCACTAGCATGAGCTGCTATCATAATATGCTCGGATAAAGGACTGAAACTAGTGTTGTTGATGTCTTTTCCCGCTCTAGTCCGCCATCTTGTATATTAGCTAAGATACTCTTGGATAAAACGTTGTGTTATCACATACGCCTGCGTGGCCTTTTTACAGCTGCTTATCAGGCTTGTGCTTGCGTCGCTAGTGTAAACCAGGCTTAACTGTTCTCGCATGTAGCTGGGCACTTGGATACTCGATCAAGAAATGATATTCGGTTTGGAAACTGAGATTTTGATTACTTACACCTTTTTGATTATGCCAACCAAATAATCTTTTCATTAATAACCTTTAGCCTCCTAACACATGAATGGATTTACTTTCAATAACAGCAGACGATTTCGCTTGTCGTATTGGGGGTTGGTTCAGGGGTCAATGAAAGGGTTAAATGCTTTTAGCCTCGCTGCCACATACAAAATATCAAAAGCTTTTTCGTTGTAAATTAAGGTCAAAGGGTCTAAATGTCTTTGAGCGTGCTACCGAAAGAAGTTTCGTTTATACCCCCAACGTCACCGTCTCCATACGACCCTGGTGGTCCCAATAACCTATTGTAGTTCCCAGTTTCGCTTGGATGACGCTAATGTAAACAGAGCAATCACTTGTTATACACGTGCAATGTTTATGGCTTGGTCCAAAGTACTGGATTGAAACAAAAGGATGTTCCCTGATGCGTTTTTCCTCATACGATTTCTGCTCAAGTATACAAAAATTCCTTATTTCCCTCGCACGCCTCCAAATAAAGTTATCAAATCCACAGGTGAAATTTCTGTTGAGGTGGAAAAGATGGCTTAAGTTCCTACAAATTAGCCTGCATGTGGTGAGTACGTGACATCTTCAAACGATATAATACCTGTGTTCTGTGGAAACTGTAAAATTTTTATTTATGATTAGAAAACAAACATAAGGCAGAATCTTAACTTACGAAGCTGTGATCTTCGCAGTTATGAACGCAAATTTTTGCAATTGTGTAAAGAATCATTTTCTTCAGCCCTACCCGAGTGATTTTGAGTTTCTCCAACGTAGGAATAGAAACAGAAGGGACTATTTTGTGCCTCCCACGAAAGGAAAATCCTGACAGCCACATTCACTATTGTCGAAATTAGGTGAAGTAAGCGCGGGTGCGAATAAACTTGTAGAATGAAACAAAAACAAACCCGTATTATTCCTCATCTCAAATTTCGTATTCCTTTTTTTTCCGCGAAACACGAACCTCGAGTTTTTTGCAAGTGCACTTTTATCACATCCTTGACCTAATTTCATTGGAACTTCATCACGGCATGTGCTACAACACAACACATGCACATTATTACGAACTGGATTAAAAACAAATTTAATCCCACGACAAAGCGGTGCATAGGGTAATGAAAGAGTGCCATCACTTTAGTACAATTATGACAAAAATGAAGGAGGAGCCTTTACTTCTCGAAGAACATTGGCGGGTTTCGCCAAAGAATAAAATCTGTTGTCATCACCTGACACTTCTGAATCATTGCTGCCACCTTATACTCTATCTCTTATACTCGAGCTTTTAATTACAAACACTCATTTCATACATCCCCGGAACCGAAAATCTTTCGACCGCGCAAATCGTACGAAATATTGGGCAGCAGTATGTGAAATTGACCTAATCTAATTGACTGTCAACCTGCACTTGATTTCAACCAACCATGAACGAGAAAATAACATCGTGCTGACAGTATTATTAGCAAACCCTGAAGAATGAAGGCAACATTCTTGATCTGTAACGCAACTTGTCTATAAATTTCACTCATTTTGCGAGTTCTGTTGAGTTTAAATTTTAGGCTGGCCCTATCAACGATTGTGGCGGAGGACGGAGGCCAACTGCATGTAATTAATTAATTAATTAGTAGACCATGTCACAGTATTTATCAATTTTATAACCTCTGACACGGAAAAATAATTTGATCCCGAGACTTATCTGTACCAGTAACCAAAAAGAAACACTTCTGTCTTCACCACAGAAGAAGGACTCACAACTTTCAGTACTTCTTAGAAACTCCACCACACGAATACAAAAGCGACCCTTCGAACGATTCACTTGTTGCCCCTTGATCGCCCCTGTGCATGCAAAAGCCTCCAATCTTTTTGTTTCACCCGTTAAGGGACAAACGAAACAGCTTGAGTGAACGAACGCAAGCCCTAGGGTGGAAGAAATAACAATATGATCAACTCTTTCAAACCGTAAGACTTAAAACATTGCCGGGACATAAGAACTTTACGTGATCGGTCTAAACGTGCACACAAGTGTCAAAATCTCTTGGTGAGATTTTTGTTGCTCTGCAGTACTTTGGCATCAAAACCAGGTGGTCCCTCTGAGGTAGACGAAAATTCTGGTAGATTTTTTAATGATTACAACGCCAAGAAATTGCTGACAAGGATACAACAGACTTCACTCTCTTTAAGTTCTTTGGTCACCATGCGGCGTTTGTGCAAAACCACCAGCCGACTTTGATGTCATTTCGATGGTTGACCCCGTCGCCTTCTGAACAGAATACTTGGTTTACGGAAAACCATTTAACTTATGTTACATTCTGTGAATAGTTCTGCTGGCTAGGTTGAAAATTGTTTCCCTAAGAACTACTTCACATGTAACAATACTTCTCTACTCTCTGGTTAAACTCTTTTGACAACGTTCTACCAACCGAATCGGGTTGTTTTTCTTGGCCTTACAGCAAAACATGTTGTTACTTGTCAAGGCAAAATAACATCTCTGGTTTCTGCAAGTTTCATGCAGATCACACAATCTTCTTTTTTTATGTTGCAGATCAGGAGAGCATAGCGACTGAAGAATGTACCTCGTCGTGTTTTTGAATTTTGAGTTTCATGAGAATAACCCAAAATACGCCCAGTCGATTGTCAAACGAATCCGTGATGAGGGACACGGTGTTACTTTGTTTGGTGAGTGCAGTTTGGCAAATGATTATTTCGAATTTACATAATGTAACCAGTGACTTGAGTTGAAGTTTTGTTATGACGTTTACAGAATAGTCGTGAATGTAAATGTAATTAGGAACGCTATGCAAGCTGAATGGTGAACGGCCCACTTTATTGCAGCAGGCAAGTAAAAATAGCCCTTGCTGAACACTTAAGCTTGAAAGTTTGCCACACGGTCGAAGAAATTAGAGCTTGTGCATAAAATTATGATTTTTAAAAACCCTCTCTTTCTAAGACCGGCGTTTTATAGAAACTTGATAATTCTTTGACTTTCAGAACTTTACGTTTTGAGAATCATTTTCTTCTTTTTGCCATTTTCAAATAAGCACAAAAAATGCAAAATATTTGAACAGGTCAACAAGTGTACGATTCTTCTCAAGTTAATCTTTCATTTTGTTGGGCGTGCAAATGCGCATGCCTAGCTCACCAAAATATTTCGCGATCTTGAGGACTGTAAAACAGCCTTAAATACAGTTCATGCTCAACCTCTTAGACAGGTTCAAGTTCTCGCAGCCTTAGTTCTAGTGTTATTTTTAGAGAGTATGGATGGGGTTAACTGATAGTTGAGATTCGGCCAAATTTTAAACTGTTGGCTGAGAAACGATGTGTTTTTAACTGATAGCTGAGAATTGTTGATCTGTGTTTTAAGTGTTACCTGAGAAATGGCCAAAAATTGAGCTGACAGCTGAAAAATGGGTAAAACTTTAGCCGATAGCTGAGATTCCTGACCCTCTTTTTAAAATCACGTTCTTACATCTCAAATCAAAGTTCCAAACTTCATTTTTCAAAACACTTTACATTTTAGTGTTACGTTTAATACTTCTCTTGTCACGATACGATGTAGTTAGCGTCTGGGCGTGATTCTCATCCGAATCATGAATATCCTGAATCCCGTTGGTCAGAAGCACCATCAGACGGAAAGAATGAGTTTAAAGTATCGTGAATGGAAATGATTTACATTCAGACTTTTTTTTGGATTTTTGCCGATTCTACTGAGCAAGCGTTTTGTACCGTTTTTCTGGTGATCGCAAAGTTAAGATGCCAAGAGCAACGAGCTCGGGAGGCGGGGGTTCACCCACGGGAGGGCTTCCAGTGCAGCGTTTACGGAACGCTATCTTTCCAAAAAAATACTATTTGATGAGATTTTCAAATGTCAATGTAAAGATGTTAAATGAGATGGATGCCGAGTACAGGGTTATAAAGAACAATAGGTCACATACCGATGTACAACACATCCATCAACATGGATCCTCCCTCCCTGCAAAAAAAAAACTTGGAAACGTGTCTCCCCACAGGATGAGGCTGAGACAGTTGAGTTTTTCTCTTACCCATTGGCACTACGGCAATATACTGTAGTCAACGAAGAAGCTAAGTTTCAATGCATTGCCAAACTTAAATAAAATTAGTGAAGACTGATTCTCTTGACTGTTTACCAACAAAAGGATTAGCGTCAGTCCGTCCAAATGTGTTGCCAGGTCGAATCAGTCACTGCTTTTAAACCACCAAAAAGAAAGAATCTCATGCAAATTATAAGCGATATTCACTCCACATTTGTCAACAAGCATTTACAGACACGTTAAGCAAAGCAAAGGTATGTTGGCTACGAAACAAGCACAAAGACTTGACCAGTCGTGAAGGGCTTAATTAAACGGGATTTCAGTGTTTATCGATGGTCGTAAACGTTTAACTTAGTTACGACCAGGAGCAAGTTGCACAGTTTGTCTGGCGTGGCGTTAGGGTTTATCAGTATTTTGGGGGTGTGCCTGCAGCGTTTTTTAGCGTGTGCGTGTGTTATTTGCATGTGGGGCTTTTCCGGGGCGTTTTCTGGCAGTTATAGCGGTCAGCGGTTCTTTTGCATATTTTGCGTGCGCCTGCGCATGTCCCCGTGGTGTGGTTTTGCTTGGCTCAGCGTTCGGTGTGTTGGCGCTAGGGTGCTTTCAAGTATTTCCCCTCCCTCCTCTCCCTACTCAGGGAAGTCAGGGCCCCTCCTTTATAGTTTTTCCATTGAACTCACTGTTCAGTGTGACGGGTGTTTGATTTGGGGTCTGGTTTGGCGGGCGGGGCTCGTGGCTGGGTTGCGGGTAGGGCAGGCTTATGGGGTGTTCCACCGACATGGGTATGGGTCGTTGGTACCAGTCCCCAGATCCTTGAGCAGCCAACCTCCGTTTGCGACACAGGCGATAATGGTCATTACTATTGAATAAAGAGTGATTGCAGGATACGAGAATAGGGGGTCACGTATATTAATTCATTGATACTTGTACCATTATCAACGGACCTGTTCCCGTTGTTGTAAACTCCTGTGGTTTTCAACAATCCTCCCTCCCCCCTCTTTCCTCTGAATCCCTGCGTACACAACTTGGAAACACGTAACTCTGTTCTGTTGTTATTCAACAGCTTCTACACCGAAAGGAAGAATTTATCCCGTCCTTGAAGAGCCTCGCTCCCTGTTCACCGCAGCTTTGGGTAAAAAAGCAGCACCACTGGTTCAAACCCGGATTTCAAAATCGGATGCTGTCATCTTGCTAACGGACAAACCAGTTTATGAAATACCGAGCCACTTACACAATTTAAAAGGTGTTTGTAGTGGACGAGTGTATTTATGGTGCTCCTACGGAGTTTGTTGCACTTTGCTTGGAGGAAGTGTAAACAACAAACGAGTTGCAATGCAGTTGAGGGCGCTACTTGAAGACTCTGATAATTTACTAGGCAGGATATTACCAAGGCCGTGGAACTTGGAAAAGATGTACAACGTAGATCCAAAATTTGAAACCGGAGAGCCTTGCGTAACGTAGGTAAATCATACTGATGACCAAATATGGATGACATGCGATGTGAGAGTTTCCCTTTAGCGCCTCCCTCTCCACGTGCCGCACGCACTAGGAATTCTGTAAAATAGAACCTGCCGACAGGCTATGCCAGGAAACGTCCATTACACAATCTTCTACTTGAGGAGGACGACAACAAGTCACGGAAATAGAAGACCCAACCACCATAGACAGTGTTAATATGCGAAAACTATCCAAAGCCATGCATGTGAAATATGTAAGAGTTTAGTATAACATTCCTACAAGAATATTGTAATGCTCACCACGCGCTTAATGCAGTTGGGCTATGCCCATCCATCATCATCTTCATCATCACCAATGTCCGTGGCCCATGGAGGCCGTAGGTACACTTGTATTACAGTTGCCCCTATTTCTTTCGGCCGTGAGCTCTTTTATAGGCATCGATAATTGACAACCCACTTCAATCTGCTATGTTAGGCAATCGTATGATATAACAAATTCGAAATGACAGCGCCTATCGTAGAATTTAAACGCGAAAATAGAAAATGCTTGTCTTTCTTACCATTCCTGACAAAGTTACACCAGCAAAGTTGATGTGAGTGGAGTTCTTTACATACACTTAAAGGACTCGGTTTGGAAATTAGCGGTCGGTTGACAATGAGTAGATTTACCAGTTCGTTTGGTCAAGGTTAGGGTCAAATCAAGTTGCAGACCAACGTACCCAATTACTCTTAAAAACGTACAACATACAAAAACCATAGTATTCACTGGACTGAAAAGCTGACTGCATGTAATACCTAATTCAATTCAGTTATAAATATATGTATTTGCGTTAATATGTTTGTCTTTACATTGTTTCGTTACAAAACTCATCATTTACAAAACAATTTCATTTAAAGAATAAAGCAAAATGTCAGGTGACTGAATTTTAACTAGCAATAACGTCTCTGCAAACTATCAAGCCTCGACAAGGCCGATGTCTATGGTCACTGTACCCCTAAGCTGTGCCCCCTTCATATGGCTATTATTGAAGAAAATCAAGAATTTTCGGAGAAAACTTAGTACGAAGACAGGCCAACACAAAAGTTTGTTGTCGGTCTGTAAAGAACTGTACAGGGCGCATTATATTCGTCCAGACCTGGCTTATGGTATAGTAAAGCAGGTCAACATTTTACACTGCAATATCCGCAGACTTAATGAGCGGTCATCCCCTTCCCCTCAGCGTCCGTTGTCTCAGTAGCGTGTTCCCCCTACCCCAGGCACATCACAACAAGGGAAAGGCGTATGAAGGAAGCTAACAACCGCCACAGTCTTGTCAGTAACTTTAGAGTGGCACAGAGCAGATATACAAGAGATTTGGACCAATATGAAACAGAAGTGTAGAACTACTCCGTAAGTCCTTCCAGTTGAAAATATTAGTAAAAAGCATTCGATGTTGGATGATCATCAAAATGGTCTCAGGTTTGTTTCGGATAAAACGTAATGCGAAAAAGTGCCAAACCACCGGCTCATCGGTAAAGCAGAAATAAATTCGTGCAACATGAATATGAAGCCGAGGAGAACGAATTCCGCTAATCAAAAATGTCCTCAGAGTTCAAAAATACTCAAATTTTGTCGGAGCTCCGGTAACTAAAACGAAAGTCAACGGTTCTCATCGGGTAGCATTTTGTCAGATGTCGAGCTACTCCTCCCATGGACTGACATCGGTATCAATGGCTACACAGTTGTAAGCGGCGTAACGAATCTTCTCCTCCGCTACTCTGGCGCTAAAGGTAATTATGAGAAAAAGAAACAGAAAGAAGAGGGTTGTAAAATAGTCTGGGCTGAGAATGCAACGCGAAGTGTATGTGGATGATAGCCACCTTAATTTCTTCGTTCTCTTATTTATGGCGCTTACTACAATTCCTATCATTATCATTAACATTGCTTAGAACTCCATCGTAATTACACTGTCAATATCCTCACATTGCCATGGTTATCAGGAATCAATCAATGAGTAACTTTGTCACGTGTGCATGGATGTAGCTCACAGGAACTAATAAGGGATAAAGAGCTACCAGAAACTCATAAGGGTTGAAACGTGTAACGGCCCCTTGTGTGCTGGGAAACAAGCTTCTGAATATTCAATTTGCTAAGTACCATATTTGGAACAACAAGAGCGAGGGGTTTCCAAATATGGTACTTAGCACTGAGACATTCAACCAATCAGTTCGCACTGAATATTCGGAAGCTGTGAACGCGCGTTACACGTTTCAACCCTTATGGGTTTCCGGAGCTACTTAACATGAAACATTAAAATAAAATAGAAAAGAATCCAAAGAAGTGGGAATTTGAAATACGTCTTGCACCAAAAATACTAAAAACGAGGTTATTTACCACGACACTAAGTACGATGATTCGAATGCTACTCTCATCAGAACCTAACATGGTACAGTTATGATGAACTAGATTGACGTCATCACAATCAACAACGACAACAAACTCAGTCGTCAACATCAAAATAACCACATCATCGTCATCAACAATGTTAATCTTCATTATCATCTGTACAACTTGTCTTTTAGAGAAAAACATACCTTGAATATTCCGGCAAAAACAGCGTACTGGAACATGTGGCCGCCTCAGGGAGTGAATCAATTTTAATGGAGCTGCAAGGCAAGAAAAGGGTCCATTTCATCAATTTACTTTCCAAAAACTGGAAATGTACCTACATCTAAAACGCGAGTGTTGAGCTTGCAGAGCCATCGCTTTAGCTCACTGAACGCGTTGTTTTGTGTCGTTCCTGCATTCGTCGACATAATTGTTGATTAAGTATACTAATTGTTACCACGGCAAAAAACCAACTTACTGTATAAGGCAAATTAAGTAAACGGTGCTTACCATTTGAATGGGACAATCAGTAGTTCCATCACGAAACAAATCTCAACGGAAAAATTTCCGGCGAAAAAATCTCACCAGATCAACCGGTTTTCCTGAATTAATTGTAAATATTATTCCTCTAGTTTCCTTTGACACCAAAATGATGCTCAAGACGAAAATCACTTTAACACGTAGTAGATGGCTACAGGAACATACTTCTTGACTTAATTCTTCGCACTACAACACTTGGATTAACGTACTATACCATCTCCTACCTTCTTCCTGGGCAGATGAAAAGTGGGGCTGGTAGTCGTCTTCTTCCGGTCACAAAACGCAAAAAGCGACTACGATCATCTAAACCAGATAGCATACAACACAATCAGTTGTTATCTTTCCCTTCTCTATTCCCCGACCCCTTTCCTCCCCTTTCCTCCCCCCCCCCCTTTGTAAGTAAGCCTGGGGGAATCAATGCCCTTTTGAAAACGTACCATGCAAAGATGTTATGGACCCTGATGAAAAAAACGATAACAGAAACAATTGACCAGCGAATTATAAAAATCTAATGAATTCTCAGATAAGGAGGATAAACGGTAGGGATGACAGATGTAAAACCTCTAACGTCATTGGAACCCACGACCTGCTGAGTCAATTCTGAAATTGTGAATCTCTGACGGGGACTCCGTAGTTTCCATGGGAAAACATTTATGTTCCAACCCCTTTCCGTACATTCGTTAGTACATAGAGCAAATGAAACCTCTATATACTTGTACATACAAATTGGAAATGATAAAACTAGCAAATGCAAGGTCACACGGACCAAGTAATTGACCCCGCTTTCGTAAAGGACCTTGTAGCTGGGTAATGAATCGAGCGTCCGTTGGACGCTGGGAAATTCTATTTGATGCATTCAGCACATTTTCACACGAAGTAGCGTGATATCTGGTATCTCGAATCGTCTAAATTTAGCTCAAACGAAAACCATTCTTACCATTAGTAAAATTCTCTAAGGCTTTCCACAAATACTTGACGCGTTTGTCATTTTCCGAAATATCCTCATATTGCACTACAGAACAAAGTGGTGAACCATTCGTTAGTGGTAAAGCTATCACCGGCCTCCTTTAAAACTGAAAGCTGTATTGTAAAGCTAAGAAAAAACTTTTGACATGAGAATACGACTTTATACGAATACGACTTTATTAAAGTGACTGACACTTAGCTATAAAGCTACTTTACAGGTCTAGTCACAACATAAATAAGAAATAAATTAAAATACAATATAAAAATACAGATCACTATTAAGATCACAAAATCTAAAATTACATATATAATATATAATGATTTACAAGAAAAAAATCTTAAAAACTTATTAATATTGAGAGAAAAAATATATTTCATCTTAATCAGTTCTAGGAGCAGCGGCTAGTCAGGTCTATCTTTAAAACACTTTTTTTAAACAATTTATAGTTACTTATTTTCCCGTGTTCATTGGCAATGCCAATCATTTTACTGAGAATTCTTAGTCTTTCAGAACATTTAGAGTAATGCTGCACAAAGCAACTGTGGCTTTTTATTATTTCAGTGGCCTTCCATGTAAATGATCCACATGAAAGTTCCAGAGCACCATTTTTCATCACATGATTTTTTTTTATGCTGCGCGCCTCAATGGAATCCCAAACTGTGGTAGTTCACAAACACTTTCCTGCAGAGATGTTTAATAAGCTAAACGGGTGCTTTTGTTTGAGTCTGGATGGTGTCCTTAATTTATAAGGCTCAACTCAAATCTACAGCGAAACTCACTGCATTTCTTTAGTGCTTCGACCGAAAGTTCAGGATCCCCACATACTCTTCTCTCCAGTTCTTGCCAGGTTAGAAGATCGAGCACAGCCTGGGAAAGAACTTTCAGCAAACCTCGTCTAATTGCCTCGATCTGTTGATTGAAAGAACCTGCAGTTCATAATGAACTCCCTCCATAACGATAACAAAGAGTGCTATCAGCATTTTGATGCGGCAACAGAAATTACGGTTCAGATTGAAGAATGTGTAGAGAAGGACCACAGGTAGAGTGCTGAGTTTGTAAGCAGATGCGCGAGAATAAAACTGGCGCAGTTTTAAGTAACTGTGAAAGCGTCAGGATGCCTCGTGCTCATGCGCCAATGCGTATACACAATTTTGTGCCATGTACCGCTTGCAGTGTATGTTAGAGCGGGGGAATTTTGTAGTCTCCATCCCTCCCCTTTCCACTCTTTATCAGTGTCTCCCCTGCAGTGTGAGGATTTATAAAGGAAGAAGGGGGGGATTGAAGCTCCTGGATGTCTCAGACACCCACCTTCCATACGATATAAGTGATACAATTTTTTATAAGAAAAATATCATCGGAGGTTTTAGATAAACAATAATAATAATAATAACAACAACAACAATAATAATAAAGTAGTTAAGAACTTTTATACCTATAAGAGATAGGAAGAACGGAGCAGAGCGTTGAAAGGAATAGTCTAACTGAACATTCATATTTATAAATTACCTACATGTAGCATAGCCTAGGACTAGTCTCGCTATGCTATTGATCATGTAAAACCGCGATTTCAATAAGTGTCCATAACAATTACTATTATTACATTACCGTCTTCATCATCATATTATCGTATTATATTATAATACTTTACCTGTTGTTTGCCTTCAGACATGCGACAACTTTGCACCAGTTTGATATACTCTATTCTGTCTTCATAATCAACGAACTTGTCAACACCACCAGGAACAAGGTTTACTAAAGTGCTGTCGCTTAAAACCTACAACAAACAAAACGAGGTTTAGTTAGGGCGGCCGTTCTATTTGCACACTTGGTAGGGCATTAGCCCATTGTGCCGAAGAACCAAAACTCAGAGAACGTGTTTCCTTGAAATAATGCCAATGTTTAAGGTTTTTTCCTCTTAAAGAGATTTCGAATTAATTTATGTCGTTTCAAAGATTTCCAACTACTGCAATTCATGCTAAATTGCGATGCAATGTACATGTATACAAGACTTTAATTTTATCAACGGAGTTGATAGCATTTTTATAACGTAAATTGACCACCGTACAGAGATTCTAAAAGCTGACGTTTCGAGCGTTAGCTCTTCGTCAGACCGATTTGGATTCGCCACCGACGCAGCACCACAGTTTCTTTAGAATCTACCCCCTTCATTCATTTGCGATGCAATGTACTCATGCTTAGTTTGACTTAAACCATCCGTTCAACCATTTCATGTCCATGTAAACTTAATGACATCAGCCAAGCAGTCTAGGCAATTAAGGTTTGGTTAACAAAAAGTAAATTTGTGTTATCTTGAATGGAAACTGTTGCATAAAAAACAAAAAACAAAACAGCGTTACCGTTGTATAAGTAAGGACTCCTCCAAATTTCATATCAAAGGAATCTTTATCCATTGATTCTAGTGACTCAAGTAACTTGACCTACATGTAATAACAAAAAAAGACATTAATCAATACATTAAAAGGGCAGTACTAACTATGGTGCTTTAGATACCTCGCTGAAATCAAGACTTGCTTACTACAAAATCTGAGACACATGACGCATTCCTATGCAGCAATCAACCAGAAACAACTTGATTTTTTTTTCTCAAAGTTTACAAGGGATCCAGCCATCAAATCCGAGGCCTCGTTATGTAGAATGTATCGTGTAATATTAACAGCAACTTCAAAATGACAATGCATACACTTCTACTAGTACTACATTGTTTAACACTTTGTCTCACAACCCTTGCTGGCAACATTGTGAAACGTTAAAGAGCCTACACTATGTTCGGCAATAGTAAAGGTTGGATATCTCAGTGTTATATACTGGCCTTGCAATGGGCACACTGACAATAATTATTTGAGCTCCTCCCTTTTGAGTGACCCACACAACCTACTGTAGGTTTTGAAACTCCATAAAGTACAAAGTAACACATATTTTACCAACCTGTGCTAAATCGACAGTCATAAAATCACGTGACCAAGTAACCTTTTCACCAACCAACTGACGCCAAACAAAAGAAGGAAGAGAAAGAACCTAGCAAGAAATGAACACCAAAAAGTCGGGCAATTACACTACAGAATGTAACTTCTCGAATCACCTAAATTAAATGGTAATGTCAGTGAAAACCAAGGGACTCTATATAATTGTTAGCAAATTCAAGAAACTGAAATACGTTCGAGGGCATCAAATAAAAAGAAAGGAGAAGATAAGGTTTAGGAAGCAATAATAAATTTTAATATTTATCACGAGAGAACGTACCATAAGACTAATGCACGAGTCCCTCATTGATGTGCTCAATTTCTCATTTTTTTTTCTCACAGAATATGTAATCTGATAATAGTATCTAAAACTCAAAAATGAATGGCACATAATCCATGTGAACCATACCAAATGTTCCTTGCTGCTCCTAACACACGCTCCCATTAGCATTCCAATCCATTCGTACTTGCCAAACTGCTTGCAAGATGGATTGGGAAAATATGCATCTCTGTTTACATTTGAAGAGTCATGCAGCTGATAACAGATTAAACACAAACTGAGGAAGTTACATAAGGGTTAAAATAATAATATTTTCTTTGTGGTTTAACATTAAATATTTTAGAAAGAGAGAAGTGCATCCATGAGTACACTAAGTCTCAAGACATAAAGGCAGAAAGAACTGCAGGTGTGGCCTAGGACACTTGCACCTTTCACAAAATTAATGTTACCAATATTATTAGCCAAGTTGAACAATAGTCTGAATTTCAGGTCCCTCCTCTGTACCTACGTGTAAGTCAATAGCTGAAAGAACTGGGAGTTTATACTGGATGGTGATGTCATGATTCAAAGGAGGTAATTTATGCTTTTTTTTTTTTTTTTTGCAAAACACACATGTTCAGGTCATGCCCTGCACAAATATCACACATTCCAAAAGCACAAAGCTGTTCATCTGCATGGATATTGAAAGATTTCAGGAAGGAGACTTGGTCCTTCAGTAAAGCAACCAATGACAAATAAAAACTATGCTTTCATTTGGAAAAAATAATATGGTTGTATTACTTGAAACATTCATTAGCCATGAGTGGCTGGGATGAATAATAAAATATTCATTAACAAATTATATTGAGGAATTTGTGAGAACCAGGATGTGAATTTCTATGGGTTGAGGGGAACACAAAAGCAAGGGAAAGGTTTGAGGAAGGTACAATGAAAGCTGCAAGCAAAGAGATAAGTAAGAGATACAACATTGACATGAAAAACAGGCTTGAAACACAAGGATATTTGGAAGATTCTAAGAAGAGCACAACCAGATCTTGATACTGGTAATGTACAGAGATGTTGCAGCAAAAGTTACTGGAAGGTCAAGAAAGCTGAGTAAGCTGTGGATAAGCAATAAAACGTGGAAGAAAATTAAAGAGGGTGTGCGATTGGATCAATTAAAAAGGAAATGGAGGAAGGGAGTTTAACGCAAAAGATACATGTACATGTAAGGAAGTAAAGAGGCATGCTTGAGAGGATTTATAAGGATAACAGAAATTGAATAGAGGAGAGGGCTGCAGCAACAGAAAGGGCTCCTTCCTATATTTTCCACAAGGTGTTTTACTGCAACAGCATTTGGGGAAAATAGGTCAACATATACAAAAGTAACTACATTACATGCACTTACTTGATTGGGACTGCGGATAAAGAAGGAAAGAGGAAGAGGTGCATCAGTTGAACTTGGGCAAAGCTCTTCAGCCATATCTGCCAAAGAGTCTCTAAACCCACCCCCTGAAAAATAATAATTGAAAACATTTCCCAATAAGTTCCCATATCTTACACTACTGCTGTTGGCTCAAAAGAGTGAACTCAATTCAAGTTTGATGTGGAAAACAAGCTTGCAACTTCTTTAACATTATTTTTTACATTGGCATCGTGACCACCGAAATTGGGTGAATGTACCACAACACAAAAGTTGTCTGGCAACAGGCCTGTTGTGTTAGGGTTAATTAGTGTAATTTGCAACATGGCAAATTAAGCGAACGTGATAGCAACTAACCTTGATCAATAATTCCTTCTGACAGAAATTTACATTCCCACCACTGATCATACCTTGCTGACCACCTACAACAAAACAAATAAAATACAGTTGCTACACATGCTTAACAGATTAATAGGTTAAAGAATACACACAGATCCCTTCCCTTTAAAACAATATTATTGTCCAACCTGTAATCAAGCTTTACTCCACACTTCTCTTGCTTTAAACCTTCATACAACTGTAAAAAGATATCAGAAGTCATGATACCATAAGATCACTGATTTAGAAGGTGACTACATGTATTTACGTACAAAGGTAAAGACTTCATCTCAACTAACAATTCTGCAACTCAAACCTGATTAAAAATTGACCGTTTAGCATCTGGATCCTGTGCTGGGTCTGCTTTGTGTTCAACTGCTGCACGTCGGTTGACAAAAAGCTTTGGCATGTGTGCTGGTGAACTACAGAAGCAGAAAACAATAATAATAAATATTATTAATTTACTAGGGTTTATCAGTATTTTGGGGGTGTGCCTTCAGTGTTTCGTAGTGTGTGCGTGTGTTATTTGCATGCGGGGCTTTTCCGTGGTGTCTTCTGGCAGTTCTAGCAGTCAGCGGTCCTTTTGCATAATTTATTATGTGTGTGCCTTCACATGTCCTCGTGGTTCTGCTTGGCTCAGCGTTCAGTGTGTGGGCGCTCGGGTGCTTTCAAGTATTTCCTCCGCCCTCTTCTCCCTACTCAGGGGAGTCAGGGCCCCTCCTTTATAGTTTTTCCATTGAACTCACTGTTCAGTGTGATGGGTGCTTGATTTGGGGTCTGGTGTGGCGGGCGGGGCTCGTGGCTGGGTTGCGGGTAGGGCAGGCTTATGGGGTGTTCCACCGACCTGGGTTTGGGTCGTTGGTACCAGTCCCCAGATCCTTGAGCACCCAACCTCCATTTGGGACACAGGCGTTAATTTATAGAAACGAAAAAAAAAATGGAACAGGCACGTATATGCTGTCACAAGGTAATCAATTTGCGAGTAAAATTTTGATTTATCAAGGTACTCAGCACACTTACCAGGACTGAGAATCCCTTAGGACCTTATCAATTAGCATTGTTCTGTGGTTTGACAAGGGAAGAAGTTGACGAATTGCCTAGTGAACCACAAAAGAAAATAGGCATTTTAATTGTTATATTGATTAATTCATTTCACTGCATACAAATGCATAAATGCAGTGGGGAAGGACAAGAAAGAATCAGAGGCATCATATGTTAGTCAAACAAAAAGAGAAGAAAAACTACAACAGAGTTATGAATACAAACTGGCGAGAAGCAAACCAGTTGGTCACCTACATGTACATTAGCGAAGTACATGTAGTGGAGAAAGGAAATTGGAACTTAAAGCAAGGAATTTCTGTCCAGAACCCTGAAAATCAAATGTCCCAGATAAAACCAAACAGTGTTGTAACACTATTTCATTCGCATTTACGCCATATTCAAATGATGTAAAGCCTAAATTTTTGTTGTCTTCGTGCCACTCTGCTATTTTCGTTGAAAACCTGTCATGTAATACTTTTTCTGGGCAGCCACAGGCAGCCCAACAGATACTATAACTTCTGTTCTCTAAGGGACAAAGTATTAAATAACATAATTTACAAAATATCAACATGATTAAAATAACTAAACATTTGACCTGAAACACTATCCAAGAGTAAACTGAGTTCACAGTGAAACTTAAGTATCAGTAACTCAAAGTGTTCTACTCCTAAACATCACGAGAGTTCATAATTGTCAAAGTACTTAGTTAATGGAGTTCGTAGTCTTTAAGGTACTCTAGTGTCCTCCTTTCTCTAGTGGGCCTTGGGGGTGACTCTAGAACCTCTGCCTCTGCAAAAACCCCTTTGCCTGGCTGGTCTGGTCCATTGCTTGCTTCCAGGTACTTTTTTACCTCAGTTACATTTCTCCTGTAGTCAACTCGTTCAGGTGCCGTTACTGTGACCTTGTTGCTGTATTTGTTGGTGACCTTGTACAAGACATCTCCAACAGTGGTTGACAACTTGTTTTCCTTCTTTTGTTTAACGAGCACTTGATCGCCAGGAGCGAGATCATTTCCTGCGCTCCCCTCCTTTAGACGGTATAGTCAGTCCTCCTCTGTTTCATTTCTGCATCTCTGTCTCGAGCTTCACTGTTGATGTATTTGCATCTTGTTAACTCGGGGATCTTCGAACCTTATCTCTCTGTTAGATAAACGTTTGGCTGGTGATACTCTGGAACCGCTATGGGGTGTGGTCCTGTAGGATGTTAGGAATTTCCTAATCTTTGCACCTAAACTCTTCTTTTCTGCTTGGGTAATTTTCAAGAATTTGAGTAGGCTTCTGTTTTGTCGTTCCACTTCCCCATTAATGTTTTGCTTGGGGCCACATGGGTGTGGAGGTGCGATGCAGTTTGTTTCCAACTATGTCCCAAATTCCTCAGATGTGAACTGTGGCCCATTATCTGTTTTTAGCAACTGTGGATATTCACTTGGGCAATCAATAATGTTGGTGGAAGTCACAGACTTGAGAGTAACGACTATAGCAGTCTACAACAATGAATACATATTCCATGAAAAGGTAGGGGCACATCAAATCAGTCTCTAGGTCTTGCCAGGGCTGACTGGGGAACTCCATGTGTTTCAAGGCTTCTGGTGGTGTATGTAGTCCGACCAACTGGCAGCCATGACAGCTCTTACATTGGCTTCAACTCATCCCCACCAGACTTTGGTGCAGAGTCTCTGTTTGGTCTTTGTCAATCCCTGATGTCCCTTGTGTGCTAAGTCTAATAACCCGTTCCCAAATTTCCTTGGGATCAATAATCCTGAAACATCTTAAAACTAGCTTCCCCCATACAGAAAGTTCATTCCTGACAGCTTTGTACTGTGGAGGTTCATTATCCCATTCCCCTGATGTGGTGATGCATTCTCTTAACTATGAAATTCCTGGATTGACCCATTATTCTTCTTCAACCTCCCGTACAGACATTGATTCTGGAGTTGACGATTCAGCTACAAACTGAACATGAAAGTGGGTCAGCAATGTTCTATTGACTTGGCATGTACCGCACTTGGAGTCTGTATCCTTGGACTTGCAGGACTCAGCGTTCTACCCTTGCCAAGTTTAGGGAATTTGTAGAATACAACACTTCAAGGGGCTTGTGGTCGGTCAGCAAGGTGAAATCAACTCTATATAGGTATGTGTGAAACCACTCACAACCCCAAACAAGACAGAGGGCCTCTTTCTCTGTTTGAGAATACTACGTTCCACATCTGTCAGACTACAGCTTGCGTACGCCACGACCCGCTCACAACCTCCTTGAACCTTGGTAAATACCGCTCCCAATCCGACAGGGCTGGCACCTGTGACATGGTTGGTTTCTTTGGCATTGCTGCCAAAATATGCCAGGGTTTCGGCTTTTGCCAAGCTGCATTTTAGCGCATCAAAAGCGCTTTGTTGCTCTACGCCCCTCGCAAAGGGAGTGTCCTTCCTTATCAGCCTCTGAAGTGGTTCAGCAATGCTTGCTAAGTTGGGGATGAACCTGGCTCTAACGTTCACAAGCCTGAGAAACTTTGTACCTCCCCTGTGTTCTGTGGCTCTCTGGAACCAATCACTGCTTCTCCATGTGACTCTGTTGGCCCAATCCCTTGGTTGGACAGTATAAAATACCGTAAAGACTCACAGATAAGCCGCACCTTTTTTACAAAAATTTGCGATCAAAATTGTAGGTGCGGCTTATCTGCGAGACCATTTGGGAAAGGTGCTGTGAATTTCGGTGTCCAGTCTTCCATCATCCGATATTATGCCTGGTTACACAGCTTCATACAGTGCATGCAAGAAAACAACAAATTTACGCGCAAAATTCTATGGAAAAACTGCCTTGAATGGAGAAATACCTGTGAAGAAATACCAGAATAATATCAATCATGATGTTTATTCTACTTAAGAGCTAAAATTACGGGTAAGACTTTAAAGTATTTTTCGATCCATTGTAGGCGAGTTTGCCTTGGATGAAGACAGAACACTTCATGGTCTCGACTTTGGATTTCTTTCGAGTTTTTTTCATGAAAAACTTTTTTTTCCAAAATTTGAGTTGCTAAACTCGGGGCGCGGCTTATCTGCGAGTCTTTACGGTAACCCATGAATATCAGCTTTGACATGCTGAACGCACACTTGTCTCTTTTCAAGGTCAGTCCCTTTTCCTGAATACAAGCTCCTCAGCAGTATGACCATGATTTATGATATTGTCATGGATGTTGTAAGCACTCTCACATCCTTCTAATGAATGTTTGCTGGATAGTGTGTTGGTATAGCTCTGGGTCCGGTTGTTGGAAAGCCGATTAACGCTAATCCCAGATTTAAAAATTACCGAGGAGTTTATTTCTCTACTCCCAAATGTTGTACAAGGCTGATATTTGGCAAAATTTTACATTAGAGGAAGTCAATCTTGAAAACCAAAAATAAACAAAAGAAAGATGAGCTTAAAAGTTGAAAACATTTAACCAAAGTTTATGCTAATCCTGGATTAAGTTAATCGGCTTTCAAACAACAGGGCCCTGGTGCAGAACTAATACCAAACATCAAGCGTTTGTACCTACACGTAAACAACCCCTTGTGGGTGATAAATATAGTCACTGTGATGTTTCTGGACTGTTCTACTAACTCAGTTTGATGAAAGCCCTATCTCAAATCTAGTTTGCTGAATACTACACTCTGATTGAGTTGATACAAGACATAATCTACCGTGGATATGGGTGGCCCTCCCTCATAACAGCCAGTACAGTGTCTATCTGTGAAATAAAACAGTAAATTTCAGCTTCAAACTCACCAGCAGTGTTGATTGGGTCCTCCGAGCCATAAGAGTACAATTTCCTTTTTGACTTCCATGACTTGCAGCTTATTTTCTTCTTTTTGAGTTTGCCCCAAGTCTCCCTATCACCAACATTGCAAGTGGACCCTGAATCAATGAGCACATCACACAGCTGCGATGCTCCAAGTTCAATGTCCATTTTCAGTGTTTCTCTGGCACCTGACTGAATTATAAAGACAAAGTTGCCATCTTTGGTGACATGGTGAACGTTTTCTCTCTTGTTTAAGTCTGCGGTTTTTGTCCTACAAAACTTTGTAATGTGTCCAAATTTGTTACATTTTTGGCAGGTCGCTGATCTGGCTTTGCATTCCGGTTCTCGTGCAAAATGGCCTTCCAACCTGCGTCGGAAGCAATTCCCTCTTTTATTTTTGTCAGAAACCTGTTGCTTGTCATCCAATGCACAAACACTTTCACTCTTGGAATTGCTTTTGATCAACCTGGCTTGATTTCCGGCTGCTTCCACTGGCCTGGCAATTTCTCACGCCTTTCATAGTGTAAGTGTTTTACCTGCTTCAAGCAATTTCTTGCGAAGATTGCGTGACCTACATTTGTCAATTAACTAATTACGGATTACGGTAGTTCTTCCTTGCCGTCTCCAAATTCACAGTTCTCCAACAGATGGAATAATCTAAGCATCAACTGATCTGCTGTCTCTGATTCTTCCCGTTTTGCTTCTCGAAACTGGTGTTGCTGAAAAGCAATTTTGACCTGACGTGAAAAATGTGTGTCTAAAGACCTTGTGGCATTCACATACTTGCAATCTCTTTCTGGAACCAGTCCTGGGTAAGTCAGGGCATTAAAAATATCCTGGATGTCTCGCCCAGCACAGTGAAGGAGCAATGGTTTCCTCTGGGAATCCTTTACAGTAGGCCTTTGGCTTCCAGGAAGAACTCAAAGGAACATTTTCAGTGTCACCATATAGGACCAATGCTAGTTGGGGTACCTTCCCAGTCAAGCGCGCTTGTGTTTCCAAATTCGATGTTTACCGCCATTTCCAGTATTTATGTCTTATAGGAATCTACTGATGATTGCTTTTCATTCCCTGTCGCCAGTTGCAACACTCTTTCATTTGCATTAATTACTTTAACCTGTATTCAAATGATATAACTCCTAGCTTTTGTTTGTCCTCACACCCCTCTGCTATTTTCATCAAAAACTTATCCTGAAATACTTTTCTGGGCAGCCACAGGCAGCCCAACAGATACTACAAGTTTCACAACACTCATCAACATCATAGAAGATGGCCTTGCTTGTTAGTGCACGTACAGTGTATTGAAAAATTACTGTAACAGTAATACACTGTAGAGTTTACTGACCTCCAAATCCTTGAATGAGCCAGCAGAGTAGTTCCATGAAGGCAGAAGATAATGCAAGACACTGTCCAGAAGTTCAGTAAATCTTTAACATGGAAAAGATAGTCAAATGCAGATCAAAAGTGTGACTGTAGATTTCTACTGATTGGAACAAAAATCAATATCCATTACTGTAGAAATGGGGAAATCCATTTTTGAGTTTAACACAAAGGCAGTATTTTATGTAAAAACACTTTTCCAACTCTAGTTTTGCATTGTACATGTGTGCAAACAAAAAAAATAGGGCACCCTCGCTATGGGTGTATAACAAACCTACAAACTAAGATAATTTACTCTTTGAATAAAAATAATACATTTCCAATTATCAAATCGACCAATGAATTGCTGTAAGCATTTTTATAAGCGAATACAAGTACACTGTACTTCACTCCAGCACATAAAATCAAAAAAATGACCCAGACTCAACTAACCTTAGCAAAGCTTGTGCTCTTCTATACAACAAAGCAGAATCAACAGCGTCAAGCTTTGGAAACCTGTACTTGTGAGAAATTTGCATTTGTTAACCACTCTGTTACAATGGGCTACGGATACCACAATGATACAAATCTATCTAATAAACAGCATCTATGATGCCGACATCTATGATCGGCATCTGACTGGACTAACCAAATCAAAAAATTAATAACTGACATTTATGATGCCATGCTTTTGTCATGCGACTACTATGTAATCACTCACTACTATACAAACTGAGAAGGGTTGAGCGATTCAATCAAACTATTTTTCCACTCAGTGAATTTTTATTCCATTTATTAGAAAAACTATGCTGATAAGTTGATAACAACGCCACAAATGCATGCTGCCATAATTGTGGGAAAACATTCAGAAAGTACCTGATAAGTTCTGAGGATGAGAATAAATCTTTATTAAGACCTGGTTCTCTTTCACTTTCTGTTGTTAATTTGAGACTATGAATCCGAGTGTCTATTCCTTCATCTATAAAGAAACAAATTGTAAAATGTATGTTATTGTACGAAATACACCTGCATCCACAATACTTTGAGGACCACATGCAGTACTGTTACAGAAGACTTTACTTCAGTTATTTAATGAAATAAAAATGACTGAACCGTTAGCTGAAAATATATGATAACATATTATTTCTGCATGCCCCTCACCATACATACATGTAATTATGCAGAACCAGTAATTGTTGCCTGACTTGTCCAATGGGTTTAACCCTATGACGAGCAAACTAACGCCAGACAATTTAACTCATCAATGGGGAACCCCTGGGAGTCAATGGGTTAAACTTGCAAATAGAAACAGCCACAGAATGATGTAATACGGGATAAGCCCAATGTTATGATGTATGAACCAAAGTATTACCTTTGCATTCTTTAATTCTAATTTGAATTAGACTATAATGCTGCATCATTCCCTTTGCAATGCACACATCTCCAGTCATGTTCCTGAAAGTTATGAAACTCAAGTATTAGCCATTTTGAGATAACTTTCAACCTACAGAACCTGGACACTTTGCCTAAGGCATAAGCTAGTTGCTGGCAAGTCAGAAGGCAGGCCTCTGTATCACAGGTCAGATCTATGTTCTACCCACTGAGTTACAAGAACTCTCAAGAGGAGCCAGGACACTTATCTACAGCTGTAGGTTCTTCATAAGACAAAAGTATCTGACTGGTCTGCAAACTCAGCAATATCCAAATCAGGGTTCAAAATTTTCAGTTGTCTTTGGCCCACTGCCAAGCAATAAGTCAATAATCTTTCTGACAGGTGCATTACATCACCTACTGTGCCATCAATGGTTGCATTTACAAATCTGAGGGGCATGATACTGTTGAGTCTGCTGACCAGTGGGATACTTTATCCATAGAAAAACATAGATAAGCGACCTAGCTCCCAAGGAGTTTTGGTTAGGTCAATTACATGTACATAGTGTCAAGGAGATCATAAGTTTGAATCCTGCCCAGGGCTCTAATTTTTCAATTGTCCTTTTGACTGTTGGTGGCAACTAGCTTGTCAGATTTTTCATGAGGGTTACGGTAGTCCTTTGAAAAAAACAAGTGCAGAGTAGTTTGTGAGATAACAAAATTAATTTCAAGTTACTGGGTTGCCAAACCCAGTTGGAATTTGTGTTTCATTTCTCTGTTTATTTATTTATTTTATTTTTTTCTGTGTTGGGAAAAGTCTTTACTGTCCCTCCCCTGCTAAGTATTGTCTTTGTGCATAGAGTCTTGTGTGTGTATATTTATGGGTTTTAGGGGGCACTAGAAATGCACAGATTTTATCCGGTGGACACAGTAGAATATTTAATTAACCTGCAACGGCGTCAAAATTGTTGAAACACAAATGGTGTTTTGGTGGATCTCGAAACGTCAATTGGATAAACAAGAGAGGCGGTGGAAAATATAGCGATGAGTTATGAACTTCGGCAACAATCTTTCTCCTGTCGATCGAGCCGTAATCAAAGTCAGCTGTATTTCTAATATTAAATATTAGAAATACAGCTCACTTTGATTACAGCTCCAAGTGTGGTGTTATCTACAACATTGAAACCAAATGGAAAGTTCTCTGGTAACTTACGGGTTTAACAAAGACAGAGAAGGAATCAAACACCTTAAGTGGATCTGTGATCTCTGTCATCTGGCTATATTTGTATTTATTTGTACTCAACTCTGCACAGTCTTCAGGTAAAAAACAATAATTGGAAATGTGAGAGCCAAGAATTATTTGAAAGAAAGCTTGTCATCTATTTTGTGCTTCATTATTCAAGGAAAAGGTTCTCCAGGAAAGGGTTTGATTCAAAGGGTTTTGCTGCATATGGTAATTTGACATGATTGGGTTTCTTGTTTTCCTGCACGCAATGAAATAGGAAGGGTTTTTTGCCTCTTATAGCAAATATGTAGTTTGTTTCAACAAATTTTTCACTGGAAAAGCTGTGGCCATTATGAATTCATCAGCTTGTGCAATATGCAAGCTTAACAAATTTGCACATGTGCACTTAAATGTGATACATGAGGAGACACAAATTTTTTCTCTCTGACAAATGATTAATAGGTAGCCAAGTTTTTAACCTCAGAAAAATATCTGTTTTGTCATAAAAGTGAAAAGTGAAGTTTTTTTGGGAAGCCAACAATATTTCTACAACTTTATGGTTAATCCAGTTTATTGCTACGACTTACTAGTGCGAAAATTGTTTACATTACTCACTCTTTTTGCAATTTTGAGTGTCGTGAAATTACATCATTTGCGTGACATAGCTCCTTGATCATGAAGATTTTTCAGCATCGTGATTTGCGATAATTCTTAAGTCTGTTTTTGTATCTCACAGATGTTTAGATTTTCAAATACGTGGCCGCTCAACCTTATGATTGTGTAAATAGTTCACCCTGAAGTCAAAATAGATACGTCCTCAGGAACGCGACAAAGAAGGTTTCCTGATGCGACAGATGAAATGTAAATATTCAGTTAAATATTACAACAAAATGAAAAAACTAAAGACGGAAGTTTCTTGGCTAAAAAGTATCATATCATATATCATACATCTTTATTTACCCTCGGATTTTCAGAGTAGCTTGGTGTAGCTAATTTCTCCGAGCATTTACCCTCCCAACCATGATACACCACAGAAGACAGACCACAACACCAGGAACTACATGCCCTGCTCTTTGCGACAAGTGTGCGGGTTCTTTTACGTCTCACAGGATTATGAACATTGAAGGGTTGTGAGACGGGACCTCCGGCTTATCGTCCTTATCCGAGAAGACTAGAGAGTCTAACCATTTGCAAATGTAATTACAAAGGCAGCACTTTCTCCTCAGTTATTTAAAGACCCTGAGTGTTGGTCCGGCCGGAGTTGAACTCACGACCTCCCGCGTGACAACCCGGTGCTCAACCAACTGAGCCACCGGTGCGCGGTTTTACTCTGAAAACAACGAACAATTAACATTCTTTCCCGTAGTTCATTCAGTTGACACAAGGTGATCCCGTACACCTTTATGGTTGCCTAGCATGTAATCAATTTCTTCCTTTTGACAAAATGTTCATCATGACTTTTCCCTTGATTCATAAAAGTCAGAGGCTGCAGAAATTTTTGTGTTTTTACAATCAATTGCCATTAATCTTTCGATGAGAATTTGATTCAGAGTTATATAATTATAAACACTTGTGTTATATTTTTTCTTCCCCTGTCTTTTGGCTTGTCTTTTATTGATTGTTAATTCCTGGTTTTTATGGTACTTTTTGGTGCAAATGTAAAGCCAAAAAATGTTTTGACCTGGCATCAGATCAGATTGAAAAGATGAGGAATTATGAAGAGGAAACAAAATCTTCAGTCCTTCCGTAGTGTGTGCAATAAACGTTTGCTTAGTGCAACTGCAAGACATGAATGGCAAGCAGGAAAATGTCCATCAGAGCAATTTGCAGTTAGGTTTTTTGCAGACTATTTATTTAAAGTTCTAAGAAATGAGTGAATTCTACTCAAGAGAGTGTTTTGTTATGTTTTAACTGAATTTATTACCAAAGCTTAACAAACTAAAAGACCTCAAAATGGGACGCAACTGTCACGTGAATGCACTGAGTGGCACTTGTGATAGAAGGGACCTGTAGGATACCTCATGGAAAAAGGATTGAGCAAGAAACACATGTTGACTGTTTTATAGTTCAATAAATGTTGAGTTATGTGGAAACGCCTTCGAATTGTTAATGTGATAAGGACATTTCAAAATAATTAAACATGTGAACGTGTGACTAGAGTAAAAGGGGCTCTACTGGCGCAACGTCTGGGTGACACCTCAGTGGTCGTAATGACCCCCCACTTGAAAAAATTAGCTGTCATGCTGCAGTTCAATACCACCCAATTCAGTGCCTTCTGTCTTTGTGTAACACGTACCACAGGCAACCCAGTGTACCCTTCATGGAGCATCTAGTTTCCAAAGAAACTGTGGTGCTGCGTCGGTGGGAGAGTGAAACAGAAAAATTTGGTTTTATCAAACGTGTTGATACAGGTCGAATTACCACCAAGAACAATTTGGAAAGCTGAAGTTTTGAGCATTAGCCCTTCGTCAGAGCAAAGGTGGTAATTCGACCTTTATCAACACGTTTGATAAAAACAAATTTTCTAGTTTGTCAAATAAACCTGATATTTCAGGGCTCGAAATTAACGAAAAAATGCAATCGCATTTTGCGACAACATATGAAAATTTAGTCTCAATTTTGCAAATTTTAGTCGCAAAATCGCCGTGTGTTGTCAGCGGTTTAGCAAAAAAATATGAGCCCGCAATACATGTGTATAAAGAAACCGCTGAAAATGGCGAATGATCGAAGGAATGGACGTAGCATCGCTGCTAAATTACTCTACAATTATGCTATCTTCAGAGAAAATTCACAGCAAGAAACAAAAGAATTTTGTCATTTATTTATTTATTAGAGCAAAAGTAGCAGCAAAGTGGCAACTGCTAACCCTTTTGTTTCGAAACAGCAAAGGTGACAACAAGTCGCAAATTTGCGACTTCTCCAGATATTTTGGTCGCAAAGGGAAAAATTTAGTCGCAACTGCGACTGTATTGGTCGCAATTTCGTGCCCTGTATTTAATGTATTCCCTTCCTTGTTTGGTCTGGAGTTCAACAAAACTTTTAATTATAATCTTTCATAGCCAAGTGAAAAGTGAGCATTCTCAAAAAAGGTGTGAAGCAATGAATATGTTCAAGACGAATGTAAGGAATTATTTTGACAAAAGAATTTGTTAATGAGATACAGCCTTTCAGGGCTTTTCATGGCCAATGAAACAAAATTAATACTATAAATCAATTAGCAAAAAAATCTAACTCTTGAAAAATGAACAAGTGAACTACCGTAGTTAAAGTGGTACTATGATCAAAAAATCATTCCTTTTTTTCTTCAGATTTTGAAAGCGTGTTTGCTTAACACCTAACTGGCAAAATTTTGAGCTTTGAGTTTTATCCAAAGCTTGTTTATTTTGAGTGTAAGTTTTGGATTTCACGGTCCGCCATTACTCACGTTCAAAACTGGCCAATTGGACCTCAGAGGGTTGGATCTAGAGAAAATGACGTCATTTACTCACTAGCTTAAAATTTCAGCGTGTAAACGCAATTTATTACATACGCAAAACACCGGTTTAAAAGTCTGAAAGCCCGAAACTCCCGTGCTGCATATTAATTTAGCCTCATATACACTCATTGCATTCTTAAACTAGTGAGCCATTGAAGTCATTTTGGTCGTAGTACCACTTTAAAATGGGGCCAAGAACTATGTCCCTGCTGGAATTGAACCACAGTCCTGGCAACCTCACTCTTCAGCCACACGGCATCCAAATACTTTTATCTGAACTTACCCATCAATAAAGACTTCTCCAATCTCCTTCAGGTTTGACTGTGAATCTCCACCCACAACAACAACATGATGAGGCATGTAGTTGTCATCTTTGGCATCCACACCAATGAAAAGTTGCCTGCAAAATAATTACACATGTTGTATAATCAAATACATGTACACTGTCAAGCAAATACATAATTATTCAATAATTTAAGTACAGTAAGCTGTTAAGTAAAAAGAACTATAGAAACCTCCACAAGATTTTATCCAATAATAAGACTGAAATTTGAATCCACAAAAGACTTTCTGCGAGCAATGGGGAATCAAGTTTCAAGCAGTTGTAAATTTAAATCATACAAAGCTCATATCATATAATGAAATATAATAATTATGAAGTGTTGTTCTATTATAACACTACAGTTGCAATGGTCATTTATTATGGGGCTATTAATTTTATTCGTTAATGATGTCTTGGGCCTGAAAAGGAAGAGTATCTTTCAACTGGTTAAGTAAAACTAATTGTGACACTCTTGTTAGGGAGGGAGTTACAGTGTAACTGTGGTTATCAAGGCCTGCTGTAATAGGTGAACTACTGACTACTTTAACAACACTGTTATAAGTGGTTTTCATGTTATGTCATTGCCACCATGTAGGTGAACAAAAACAGAAGATCTTTCATTAGCTCCTTTTGATCACCTACAAGCAATTGCACATTACATCATTGTTGCCTGTGTTTCTAGATGTTGGTTGCAAACCATCTAGTGAGCCTGTGAACATAACACGCAACTGTGATGTCATGACAGATCACCTGTAAAAGAGCAAAATCAACAGAGTTCTGGAGATAATTACCTGATGACAGTTCCAGGTCTCATCATGAGCTTAATCCAGTGCCTCCCTTGGCTTCCATCTGATTCCCAATAAGTATCAGGATCCCCATCAGTCAGTGAATCTTTAGATTCTTCTTCCTTAATTAAAATTTCAGCAAGTAAAACAATAATAACAATTGTTATCTTGATGACTACATGTACATTATACCATTAGTCCTTAGTTTGGTTATCTTGTCATTGTAATACACCTGTTCAATACACCTTATTCAGAGATGGCTGCCATTTAAATATTCTTTTGTTTTTATTCAAATTAGCCCTGGATGCCTCGTTCTTAAGCTTAAAATTCAAAAGAATATTTTATCTTGAACGAGGCAACAAGGGCCAATTTGTATCCACATAAATCAGCGGCCATTTTAGAATAAGGTGTATGTACATGTCATGATTGGGTGACTTTAATGCTCATATTTAATTTACTGTATAGATGTAATAAGCTGATTCAACTTCTTATTAAAATGCAATGGTAAATAAAGATATTAATGAATCCTGACTTTGATCTGAACAACGTACAGCACTATAAATGTAGCTTTCAAGTTATATCATTGCAACAACATTGGTGGATGAAAACAATGGATCTCTCATACAGCTCTACGCTCCTTTCGTTTGACAACCAGCATTGTTGCATACATGTGACACCATTTTTCCTGGTAAACATCTATATTGGAAAGAGGTGAGCGGCAGTGAAGCCACATCCTCACCTTGAATAACATACAGTAATGAAAATACGGCATCTTTATGACATCAAACAACATCAAGTTGGTGAGGAAAAAACTGTGAACCATGAAGAGGTTTAGCCAGGACAAACGTTTCTTGGACTTTTGTTTGCAACGTTTTATCTATTATTAGTTTTAACCATTTTACTCCTAAGAGCGATCTAGATGACACTCTTACTCTGTCTAATGCCAGATGATTTTACTTGTCAATGGGGACTGCTTGGGGCTGAAGTTCTTATTGTAAGCAATGCCACAATTACAAATTATATTTCAACAATCTAATCACTAATCCTTATTTATACACGATAAGTATTTAATCAACGCTTTGATTGTGGGGTCGTGTCTAAATAATTAAGTAAAATAACTAAATAAACAGGATATACACCAACTAAAATCATAAATTATTACAACTACTACAGCTTAAAATACTAGCAAGTATTAAAATACTTACAAGTCTAAAACGATAAAAGCTTAAAATTCTAAAATACAAGGTGGTACTCTGGTATCGACTAATTTATTAACACTAATTATACTTAAAATCTTCCTCCCTTCTGTTTAATGTTTGAGGGGAGATGCAGTCGAAATCTAGATGTAGCAGAGCCTTTGACCGTCTTGCCATGATCGCATATTTCTTAACATTGTCTATATCATCATTAAGTTGAGAGACCAACCTGTTCCAAACTATTGCTCCTCTTCGAGCTACAGAGTTCCTCATGTAGTTGGTGTTAAATCGAAGGACATCAATTTTCAGTTTTTTCCTAGGTTGGTATCACTTAATGCTATCATTGTTCTTAATAATAGCTGACAAAGCATCTGGAGTCAGGTTACTGTGAATTTTATACATAAGGGCTAAAGAAGACCAATTAGCCTTTTTCATAACATCTGCATTAGACATCTCCCAAGGTAGCTCAAAGATAATTCTCACAGTTCTACAATGCAGTGCTTGTAATACCTAAAACCTTCCTTATTTGTGAGACCTCCCCATACTGATATACTATATACGATAGACAGCATGATTACTCTAAAATACAAGTCTAATGGCATTCTTTGGAAGAAATCTGCTATGTTATAACAAGTTTAACTTATCAACAAAGCCTTTTTCAACAACATTGACATGTTTGGACCAGTGAAGTTGATAATCTATCAACATGCCTAATAGACGAGAGTGTGAAACCCATTTGATGGTGTGCTGGGCCAATGTTAACTCTTGCAATGGGCCAGTGAATCTTCCACGATGGAGAATCATTGCTTCACATTTCTTTGGATGAGGCACAAGGGAGTTTGTTTCACACCAGTATAGAAAGCTCTTCTAAAGCTTAGTTAAGTTCGGAAATTACTGCATCGATAGAATCACTAATGCAATATAGAGTAGTATCATCAGCATACATGTATGTACATGTAAGTTGTCATAGAGGTTAGAGCTTCAGGTAAATCACTTGTGTAAAGAGAAAATAAGGTCGGTCCCAGAACAGAACCCTGCCGTATTTCAGATTTAACAGTGTTAAGATCTGATGCTATACCATTAAGGACAATACATCGTTTTCTGTTGGCAAGGTAACTGCACAGCCAATGAAGAAGCACTCCATTAATTCCAAAGTCATTTTCTAAGTCATGCAATAGCACATTATGGGAGACAAATTTGAATGCTTTTTGGAGATCTACCAGTACTACATGTATACCAACAACTCAACGGAATGCAACTCTTGCAACATTGTTGGACACAACATGTTGCATACGTTTGGCCACTCTTTTGGGATATACATGTATGCAACATGTTGGATCAAATTTGAAAATGGTCAAAATTTGCGTGCACCATTTTGGATGTTGCATGATGCTGTACTTGTTTGGCCAGGTTCACACAACATTGTTGCATTAGGGCATGCGTGCTAGGTCCATATTGCATTGAAAATGTTGAAAATGTTGCGTGCGTTTGGCCAGCCCATTCAACACATGCCACAACATCATGCAACAATTTTACAAGATGTTTTGTTGAAATGTTGCGAGCATTTGGCCAGGCCTTAAGGTACATGAATAGAAATCTAAAGTATAGGCAACCTGTAGCCCTTTCTTTCAGTCTCAAAACCAGAAGTGAGTTACCGGTATATACAGGTACATTAGAAATTCTGGGCAGATGTGACAAATGAGCTGGCCTATAAAACAAAAAATTTAGAAGGTCTGATGAATGAAAGTTTTGTATTGCTTCCAACTGAGTGGCTTCATAGCTCAGTTGGTAGAGCATTGCACAAGCATTGCAGAGGTCATGGGTTTGAATACCATTGAAGTTGTCTGAATATTTGAGGTGTCTATAAAGTAACAATCGCTTACAATAAATCGTCCACTTACATGTAAGTAAGTGCAAGGATCACATTTATCTTTCACAAATAATTATCGGGAAACAGATGATTATGACACACAACTTACAGATGAAACTTGCACTGACTCCACATATCTGCTAATATTTCCAAGAGATGCTTCATGATTGTTCACATGCTCAGCCATAAATTTGGCCAGTTCTTCATCGGCTTCCAAACACCACTTTGGTGGAGGAGAGCTTAATTGACGCACAGCTTCTTTGTCCTCATATCTTTCTATAGAAGGTGGTTCTGATACTCTGAGTGAATAACATATTTCCACTGCCTCTTGCCAGCTATACATTCCAGAAAAAAATTAATTTAACCTCTTACTAAACAAGTTTAAAGGTCTGTATTGTGAATAGCCATCTGCAACTTTTCTTTTTCTCTGTATGGCCAGAGTGTGAGGGCCGTAAAAATAATATAAAATTAAAATGGAAAAACAAGGGGTCACAATATTTTAATATGGACCAGGAAAACAGAGTTTTTGCAATGACAGTGTTGATTATAAAAAAAATAATCATGTGTACATGCAGTTTTATCAATAACCTTGGTAAAGGAGTCATAAAGATTACTGTAGAAGCCACAATAATTGTCATTTTACCTACCTCTTAACAGCTTTTTGTTTCTCCTTTCGCAGTAACTTCACATCTGTTGGTTTAAGGTATGGTGTACCTACACCACTTTTAGAATCATAAGGTACTGCAAGAACCCAACCCTCTTTAACTTGTTTACCAGAGCAATACTTTTGCAGGGTTTTCTGCAAAAACAAGTAATAGCAACTTGCAGTTTAGAAACAGGTATATGTGGCACTGCACGTACACATGTATTTGGCATCGCAAGGGAGTAACTGGTTACAAGAAACAAAACAACATGCCTTTGTGATGCAAAGTGTGTCTACAAGGTATTCATCTGATGTCACAAATGCCAACAATTATTAAGGACTCTCAAAAACTATGGACAACACTGAAGTTTGAAAGGAAATGTCATCTTGCAGTGCGTGTCCACAAAGGCCCCCTCCTGCACAAAGACTACTCTATGGAGTGATCATGAGAAACTCAGTAGATACTATACTCCACTAGGGGTGAACCTTGATTGCTTTGTTTAAGGGAAAGATGCCAAAAATATAGTAAACAGGTCTGAAACGTAACAAACAGATAAATTATGTTGTTATGGTTAATGTTTAGGGATGTACATGAAATAGGCCTTTTGCAACTAACGATCACATGGTACAAAATCTGCCATGCTGGAGGGCAAGCTCGTTATTATTCTCCCACTGGGACATTAAAACAGAGACCTGAACCAGTCAACCTTGACTTGCGTTTGTTTTAATGTCCCAGTGGGAGAATAATAATGTCTCATGGTCACATGGGTAGAAAACTAGCACTTCACATTACCCTCCCAGGCGCAGATCCAGTGGAGGTGAAATGGGTAAATTTTAACCCCCCCCCCCCCCCCACACTTCTTATCCCTCAAACACCTCAACCAGGCTTTAGTTCTATTACATTCTTACAAAAATTCACCCCCCATTTCAAAACCCTGGATCCGTGCCTGCCTCCAATAATTACTTAATAAGTACTACACGGCCAACGTTTGAAAAACGTAACCCTCCTTGTAAGCCCAGATTGATCTCCTTTAGGGGTTTAATTCAAAATTTCCGACGAGCATCCCCACCCCTTCCGGGTGGTGTACTTTCTCTTTTAACGTGTGATGCAAATAAACTATTTTTTTTGTTGTTTTTGCTGTAAAAGGTTCGGAAATTCAATTTCAAACTTCATAAACTAACTTCTTATATTTGGTTTACTTCTCCAGGAATACAGGTGAGCCTAATTTTTAAACAAAGTTCTTTCATTCCGACATAAGCTTACCTGGCAAAGTCTTATCCAAGAGCCATCGTTGTTAAAAAATTCATCTCCCGACGCAAATATCTGCAGAGAAGAGGTAGTTGGAAGCTCTCCTACGCACTGAGAGTCTTTATGAGGCTTCTTGTGAATGCTCAACGCTGACGGATTCTTGCATTCTTCGCGGGAATATTCAACTTCCGACGGGACAAAACATAGAGGTAAAGGTAAGCTTTTTGCTTGTTCTATGCGTTTTATGCTCTCTAGTAGACACCTTATCCTTGCAAGACGTCGTCTTGCTGGTTCATTCTTCATTCCTTCGGAAAGTGAGATTGAAAGATCAAACAACAACCGAAAACTACAGTAGGTCAACTGGCGGCCATATTAACCAATCTTGACATTGGACAGTACTTGGTGTAAGACTGACTGTTATGTCCAGAACAAAAAAACCCTTGATAGAACATTTACTCTTCGTCAGACGTTGTCATATTTGCTGGTAACTTTTTCTTTGTGATGGAAGTTCAAGACAGCCACCCAAGAACGAGCAACCAAACCGAAGTCAGTGAACCTTTTGTAGCAGGCGAATCTTCGAGAACGAATTTTCAAGACATTAATCATGCTGAATGTACAAATGGGACTAATTCGCTGCAGATTTCTTACTCGCCATCGAGTTCCTGTCTTGGGGCAAACAGCACTGACGAAGATCGACAGATCGCTGAAGTTACCAAAGGGAAAAGCAAGCAAAAAGCACCTCAACAAGGAAATGAACTTTCTCAAAGCTCTTCTCAGGGTTCTTATGCAACGAAAAATCCTCAGATGGATGTTACGTGTTCGGTCTGCCTCAGTGAATTCGACAACAAAGCTTTCCTCGACAAGTGTTTTCGTATCCTTGTCGCTGCTTGGTTTCCTGTGCCGGCCACGATCGTTTTGCCCGAAATCATCTGGCTCTTCTGCGCGCCCACCCCCTTCTTGAAACGTTTTTGAGTTAAATTCTTTTTGATCTTTTGTTCAAGGTGTTCAAAGTTGTCCAGGCGTCTCTTGCCTAACAATTTAGAACCATCCCTTCTGGGGTGGTCCTAATATCACCAAAATGATTAAGTTCAATCAAACAATTAAGTGCTCAGGGCTGGGTGACATGACCCTGGTGATTTTGGGCGAAATGAGCGGATACCCAAGCCCCAGTTCTCCAATGCTGAATTTTGTCTAAGTGAATATATATAACTGCCAGCTGTACAAAATTGAGCAACTTCTCAAACAACAGTCGCCTGACTGTTGGTAAACTGTTGGCAGACAAATAGGAAACAGTCAACTGACTATCAGATCATAAATAGTCAAATGTTTCAAGAAAGATGTTTACCAACAGTCAGGTGACAATTTGCTACCAATAATTGGTGAACTGCTGTTTGCTGGGCACTCAACTGTTCGTTACATGTGACATGCCATAGTTACTAAAACAAGGAATGACCTACAATGACCAACAGTGAGTGCTCTACAATGAGCTACAAACACCTACTGTAATCTACAATGACCTACAATGGCCTCCTTAAATGACTTACAATCAGAGAAAAACAAAAGAGGATCAGGGTGAAGAGTTTGGTGAGTGGATCCATTGTGCGTTGTCATGCAACGCTTTTAGTCCAGCAGCAATTACAATACGCATGTGGCCTTGAAGGCAGAAATAAACTGCAAAAAGACCATTGGATGGTTTTCCTTTGTTTTAAAGCTAAATTGAAAATGTACAAATTTCAAGGCTTTGCTTGGCAAGGATAAAATCTTAATTAGAGCAGGAAAAAATGAAGAGAAGTTATTCTTCCCATAATGTTTTGTTTGGTTTAGAGTGCACAATGAAAATTTTCAACTTGCACAGCCACAAAGTTTTGATTCGGTTAAAGCGCAGAGTGAAATGTTTTTAGCCTTTGTAGTGCAAACATGCTGCAGTGCCCTCAGAGCTGCAAATTATCTTTTATTTTAGGTCATTTGGTACTTTTAGCTTATAATGGTACTCATTGTAGGTCATTGTAGCTCACTGTACATGTGTGGGTAATTGTAGTAAGTCACTGTAGCTCATTGTACAATGTAACATATTGTAGATCGTTGTAGGTCACTGTAGGTCATTCCTTGTTTTAGTAACTACTGTGAAGTGCTGGTATGGCTTTCCTCTCTTGACTTTTGAATGGGAGAAGTTTAGGGTTTTCAACCCAACGTTGATGAAGTATGATATGGTTGTCAGGTAATTAACATCCTTCCAATATACAAGGCATCCATGCATGGAGTCAAGCGGGTGATGTGTTTGTCATGTTTCTGTCATCTCTTGGACACATTGCTGCTGCAGGTTAATCTTTGTTCCACCAGAGTCCTAAATCATTATTCCCCCCCCCCCCCTGAAAACATCCAGTTTTAACTCTAACTCAAACCTAACCCTAAAGTCGTTCATTCATGACTCCCAAAGAAATTTAACCCAGACCTAAACCAAAGCAAACACACAAGATACACCAGGCTTCATCTGATTGTAGCTTCTTGGAATAATGCATTTCCCTGGCAAGCATTCCTTTATTCTCTATCCGTACATGTAGAATGCATAACAAAAACTCTTTTGAGCTCTTTTGCTTATGGAGATGCTAGTTAATGTGTGTAAGGTATCCAACTCTCTTAGGCTTCAACTGAGTGGAACAATGTATTCCTAGTACTAGCTTTGGATAGCAGACTATTTACATCTATGTAATGGTACCTCACACCATGTGTATTTTGCCTTAAGTACAATTATTAGATGCTTTTTGCTACTTTTGTATATTACAATGGTCTGAGATAGTCAGGACATGCCCTCTGTGTAAGTCAAGCTTCACTTCCATTATACACAGTGTGAAATCTATGACTGATTACCAACAGGTAGGGGCTCAGTCTACAACTAAATTTATAATTTTTTTTTTGATTTGCTTCTCTATTACTTTTTGTGCACTAGCTCATAACCAGCTAGTACTAGATGTACATGAAGATACAAAAGATACAAGTACATGTATACCGGTAATTACCATTCACTGGTTACACTGCAAATGGGCAATGGTTGTGTTCATTGTGAAATTTACATTTTTATAAAAATTATCATGGTAAGCTTGATTGTATATAAACAGATTTGCATTAACATTTTTAATTATTCTGAAATGAAGATACATACAGCGACTATTTTATCTTATAAAATAATTAGGATAGTACCTGCACTCTCATTGCTCAATAGCTGTATTTAGATACGGCTGTGACATGACATGAATTTTGATTGGTTACCGGTATATGTTGTCAGATGTACATTTTGATTGGCTGGTAGGAAGTATGAGCATGTATCAAGAAAATCAATTAAGAAACCAGCATTTTCTTTCATTTGTCAAATTATTTTTGAGAAATATTTTATAAAAGCAATAGAGAACTTTTTTCTGTTTTTACACAGCCTCATCTAAACACTTAAGGAGAATTCTCGACAGTTATGCAAACCCTAGACTGTGTCTCAGGTTTGCATAACTGTCTCAAATTTTCCCAACTCCCCCTTATGTTTAGATGGGGCTATGTGAATACAGAAAAACTCTGCTACTGCTTAAATATTTGATGCACCAATGATTCCAATTCATTTCAGGGATACAACTAATTACTTGCAAGAGATTTATTGCTGTAACATAACATGCACAAATGCTTAGTTTGATTAATTTGGTGTTTGAGACAGTTTTTAACCACTCTCAGGATTACTTTATAACCTTTGTTACTTTTTCGTTGCGTTTCAGCACTATCTCTCAAAACCTGAACTTGTTGTTCCATTAAACGAGTCTCAAAATGACGGAAGACACTTTCGCTACAGAACAACCCGAACAGAAGCGAGGCGACAACAACGTGAGACTCTAAGGCAATGGGGTGTGAATGAATCTGATGCAAGGGGTCGGCGAGCTCAGCCTCGTCACACTCAGTCGTTTGCCCAAAGAAATAGAGGGGTTATTAGCCAAGAGAGAAGAAGGTTTGTAGGCTGGGATTCTTTAAGACTACAGGCAGCAACAATGCAGTTGAATAATTTAAATGTCTACAATTACAGATTTTGAGTATTCTTCTATTTGTTTGTATGCATTGAAACACCCAAGCTGTTGGGCATTGGGTCTATGTTTGTAGCTTTGCAGGGCACTCCGGATATGAGACCCAAGGCTGAATCCTGCACCTTTTAGTTTTCTATCCACTAGGTTCCTAAACCCAATACACCAAAAATAAGTAACAGTGTTATTCTCATACAGGGCAATTTACACAAGCAATATGTGGGTGCAAGGAGTAACTCAAGGTGGTCGTCCACGACAGCGAGACATATGTGAGTTGAAGTTGAAAAAACAGTTATTATTTTTAATACTACTGAAAGTACTTACATGTAACAAAGTTCTTCCAGTGTGTGTAAGGATTCTTTGTTGTCCCCAAAGAGGCTCCTGCTGTCTAGTGATGAATAATTCTTTGCGTTGGTGGTAGTTTCTCCTCCCTGGTTGAAATACATCACTTCTGTCTTCTTGGAGTTAAGACATAATCCAATGTTTGCTGCTTCGAGGTCCACTGATGCCAGTATTTCTTGAGCTTGATTTGTCTTCACTGTGGTGATGGCTATGCCATCAGCAAAGTCTGTGTCAGTTATGACCACTGGATGATGACAACGACTCCTCCTTCGATCAATCTTAATGCAAACTTCTTTCTCTCTCCCATCTATGTCTCATCTCATTGCATAGTTCAGCACGATAGCGAAGATGTATGGTGCCAAGGTATCTTGGAAGGTCCCTGAGAGACCCTACAATATTACACATTCTTATTTAAAGCCAAATCAGAGACCTTTGAGTTCTTGGCAACATGGGACTGGAACATATTACTGAAGGAAGTTAGAGAACTAAACAGTATAAACACCTTCAAATCTTAAGTTGTAAGTTTCTTATTGGACGTGATAAGAGTAATCATAGATGTTCAAGGAATTAAATAAAATTACTGTTCTTAAATTTTACTATATTTTTATTGTACAGTACTTATCAATTTGTCATAGTTTTTAATATGTGTATATAGTTATAAGTATATTTTATATTTTATTGCAGATGGGCTAATACCAGATGGTTCAAAGGGACCATCTGATCCATCATTGCAGGTTAAATAAAGTATTTATTATTATTATTATTATTATTATTATTATTATTTGATTCTCTCTAGTTGTTGGGTGTTCTACGGGGTAATGTTTATTGTGTCTTAGCAACTCCTCGTATCTTAGAGATACAACACTTTCCGCAACAGGTGAGCAGTTCCAAGGATGGCGGATAATTATTGTACACTTCAAAGGAAGTCAGGCTTGCCAAACCACGTCTTTGCGCCTTTTGATGTGCTTCCAAGAGCACCAATCACGATTGGTATTATTGTGACTTTCGAGGCTCCATGAATCCTTCTGATTTCAAATGCTAGTTCCTGGTACTTTTCAACCTTCTCCTCTTCAGTTCTGGTGATGTTCTGGTCTGCTGGCACAGCTATATCAACAAGTGTCCATTTCTGTGTGTCTTATGCATTAGAGTAATATCTGGCCGATTATGTTTCAGCACTTTGTCTGTGTAGATAGTCATGTCCCAGGTACGGTAATCCTCACTTCTCCATTTTCTGCAGTTGGCAAGGGTTGATTGTCATTACACTCTATCCCATACTTCCTGCACATCTCCCAGTGTACCTGCAGGGCCACCTTGTCGTGGTGCTTCCTATACTCTCTCTGGGCAAGCTTCTTGCATCCACTGACAATGTGTCTTACTGTTTCAGTGGTATCTCTGAGGTCTTATCTATGCTGTACTTGATCGAGTTTGTTCTTAAAGCTTGTTCCTGAGCAGCAAGAAGAAAACCTTCTGTCTCCTTTTTTAAGAATCCATTCCTGAGCCATCTCCAAGACTCCTCTCCAGCTTCATCTGATATTCGTTGGAGAAACGCACCATGTAGGGCTTTCTCCTTCCAGTTTTTAAATTTCTTGTCTTTCCTCCTCCTCTCATAGACCTGAAGACTCTCTTCTTCAAGAATCACTTTCTCCTTCAACGCAGCTTGAAGCATCCACTCTGTGCTCTCTCTTAGGTAGCCATGAAGGGATTTGCTCTCCCTTCTTACACACTCCTCGATGCTGATCAGTCCTCTTCCCCCTTCCTTTCTCGGCAGGTACAGCCTCGCAACATTACTCCTGGTGTGCAGACAGCCATTCATTGGCAAGGTCTTCCTAGTTCTTCTATCCATGTTGGCTACCTCCTCCATTGTCCAGTCCACAATCCCCGAACTGTAGCGTACTACAACTACAACCCAGGTATTGATGCCATCGATCAAATTTCCTCCATTGAGTTTTGATCTACACAACTTCTTGACTCTTCTGATATACTCCAATGTTATCTTGCCTTTCATCTTGTGTTGAGAGTCCGGTCCAACTGTAAGATACCAAGGTATTTGTAGCCTTCCTTCTTTATTTCCTCGATATGCTGCTAGTTGGTTAGTACTATTCTGCAACTGCCAACTTGTCTTCCCCTTCTCATTTCCAGGACAGCACACTTGTCTGGCCCAAACAACATCTTAATGTCTTGCGAGAAGATCCTTACTACTTGAACAAGTGAGTCCAGTTGATCTTTGCTAGCTCCTTACAGTTTCAGATCATCCATGAATAGTAGGTGGTTAATGTCCTTTGCCAGTTTGTATCCAGCTCTTATTTTTCATAGTACCGGTACTAGGGTCAAGGGTAACATGATCACTATAAACAGTAGTGGTGACAAGGAGTCACCTTGGAAAATTCCTCTCCTAATGTCCACCTGCCTGAGAGCCGTTCCTCCTTATGTCGATGCTGTCTTCCAGTTCACTATGCTGTTGCTGATTATAGAGATCTCTATTCTTGGCAGCCTTAACCATCCCCAGGCATTTCAGGGTCCATGAATGCGGCACCATATCATATGCCTTCTTGTAGTCTATCCAAGCCATTGACAAGTTTGTCAACCTTCTCCGGCAGTTGTTCAGGATTGCCTTGTCTACAAGCAGTTGATCTTTAGTTCCTCAGGATCCCTTCTTGCACCCCTTCTGTTCATCTCTTAGCAGTCCATTCCTTTCCAAATGGTGGTATAACTTCTCTCCCATAACTCCTGTCAAGAGCTTCCACATCATGGGTAGGCAGGCAATAGGGCGGTAGTTGCTGGCCTGGGCACTAATTATTATTATTATTATTATTATTATCATCATCATCATCATCATTATACATACAAACATACATACTTAATTGACCTCTCCCCATAGGGGCTTTTCAGGGCCAATGAATCAATGAAACAACAGAACACAGCAACTGTTAAGAATCCCAACTGGCCAGAGGCAAACCAGTTGGCTATTTACAAGTGCAGCTTGGAAGTTGAACCAAGGACTACCAGGATCAAATTCAACCAGTGGTCAGAGCGGGTCTTGAACTCGGGATCTCCGGATCTCAAGGCAAGCGCCCTAACCACTGGGCCACACTGCCTCCCTGCAAAACCCCTGCCTGCATTTCAAAGAAATCAGTTTCTCCATCAGGAGTTATGACTCTCCTGGTAAAGTAAGCCAATTGCATCAGTTTTTCTGGAATGCCGTAAGCACATAGAATCTGCAGCATTCTTCCCATGTGTACATTCTTAAAGACCTTTGTGAAGTGTATGAATACCAGAACAGTTTTTAAGTTATGACTTTTCACACCTTCAATTAGTAGAGCCCGCACAACTGGCTTCTCTAATAGACAGAGTCTAGCTATGAAAGACTCAGTTCGCTGTCAAAGGTTCACTGGGTAGTTTGTCTTCTATAGTAAACAAATTTGCTGTTTGCAGTTTATTTTAGTTTTTCCACTCACTTTTCCTTCATGAAAATTGGGTTAAGTCTGGGCAGCGACGTACCTCAAGCTTGTTGGCTTGTTTGCCTTTGTACATTGTTCGGCAACCATTTACTCTTGTCCGATCTAGCACGTGCTGTTTACCACTCAGCTCTAATTAGTGCTGGGGAGATATGTGAGGTTGTTCTATGTCACGCAATCCGGAAGTTGCATAGGCTAACCAGCTGCAAGGCAGTGTTCCCCTCAAAAATGCCAATACATCTGTTGTCTTGTTCTATTGCACCTTGTACATATATTAACCCATTGACTCCCAGGGTTTCGCCATTGACGAGTAAAATCGTCTGGCGTTAGTCTGGCCGGTTTAGGCCGGTTTAGGCCGGTTTGGACGTCAAAGGGTTAAAATTTATGTGTTAAAAAGCGAATTATGTTGATACCAAGGTACAGTGACATTAACGATAATTTTATTCAAATTAAAAAATAATAAATTGTATGAAACTGTAGTTTTCTTGGAGGGTTGAAGAGTGTTAGCTCTCCATGGCCTCAATTGCTGTATCCCCCTACAAAATAATCCAGTTAAACATAACAATAACCTTACTGTGTCCTGCTCATTTTGCAATAGTCAACATCATATATCTATTTCTAACTGGTGTATTTAGCTATCATTAGTTTGATGCATAATAATATTATCTTTTCCCCCTTAGCACCAGAGTTTTTTCGAATCAATCCTGCGTGTACACATCGCCTCATTCCCTGGCTCACAAGAGATTTAAGGGTACTCTTAAATGATGATGAAAGCCATGTTGGTTTTGTGCTTCAGATTATCCTCTCCCTCATTGCCAAGTATGTAAGAAGATTTCATTTTCATTGAATCCTTGTATATACACATTACCAAATAACTGTTCTATGTTTAAATATACACATAGAATCTTTACTCAGTGTGGTTTCCTGTGCAGAGTGATTATATTTTGTTGTAAACCTTGACCAATCAAAATGCAACCCCTATGGTACCTTCCCACTAGGGTACATTACAGTTATGAGCTTTAGCGACCAGGTCTTACTGTGAATGGTATTATGGCAAGGGGTGGTGACCTTGTTTGGGGGGGAATTTACATATGAAGGTGCAGGGATGGTATTTGGAAATTTTAAATCAAATCTGGGCTTGGTCTAGGTTAGGCTTTTTCGACACCTAGAAGAGACCATATTTAAAACTGTATTAAATATATAATATATTTTTATCATTTCTTTACATGTAACCCTAAACGAGACCTTAACGGATATGGGCTACATATGATGGTATTTTGCCCAGAACACGCTAAGTGAGACCAAAATCTGAAATTTACACCCTTTAGCAAGGCGACATCCCCGCTCTTTTCATATACGAGTGCCCCCTCCCCGGGTTTCACATACTTTACTGCTTTTGCCAAACAAATCATCTTGACTCCAACCTTGGGTTGCCTGTGAGAAAAGAGGATTCGAGATCCACAGGCTACATCTGTATGTAATGAGTAGAGTACATTGTTTTACCTTTTTAAGAAAGCCAGTCCTGACAAACAAGTCGCGTCTTGTGCCTTTTCTCATTTCCACTCGGTTTGACTAATGAAATTTTATAAATAATTTGTTTTAGGGTTGAGCTGAGCTCTGAGGAGTTTTGCCATCAGCTGCGGCCTTTTCTGTTTGACAAAACAGAACATTTTATTCATGAGTTCGTGAGCTTTGCTCGCTCACCGTTTGATCTAAATGCTTATGACGAGCGTGCGCAGTACAGCTGGCCAGATGAATCGGATGCGGTTCCACTTAGAGACACGCCAACAGTATTTCACAGTAGCGCCACAGGTTTGAGTGACTCTCATTAGCTTGGTACTACGTAGTGTTGTCTTTCCGATCTCGGAAAATGCCCAAGATATAAGAATAAGAAACTAGTTTCTTGAAAGTATCCAAGGTACATTCCCGATCAACGTTTAGGTATTCCTGACTGAAGTTTGATAAAAAATTGACGAAAACTCTTTGAAAAGACAAAGACCAAGTGGAAGATATTACAAAAAAAATTATGTAGAGGAAAGGCTTCGTAACTTTGTTTCGAATGTTCAGTAAGAGGTGAAGGAATGACCAGGTGGCTCAGACGGTAGAGCATTACAGCCTTTATGGCACAGTCACGTGTTCGAGTCCCTTTCAAAGATCGTTTTTTTAGGCTTGCTTTGCATCTTCTCAAGTTTCACTAAAATGCGATGATCATTATTAGCTTCGACTAGACACTTAAATAAAGTTCCTTTTCTTTCCTTTCCAGATTGGCAATCTCCATTACCCGGCCCATCCGGCGCATCTCTCTTTGAACTGTCGCAAACGGAATGGAATTTCGATTCCCCAGTGCCTCACAATGAAGTCGCCGGTTGGTCTCCTGTGTCATCTCCAGGGACCACTCCTCTGAACACGTCGAGCTTGTTTCAGACCGTGACCATTTCATCAAGTTCCGATTCGGTATTGAGCGCACATTTAGAAAACGAGGATAATATGAACGACGCCTCTCCTTCTACTTATTTTTCCACTGATGCCACACGCAGGGGAGGTTCATCTTCTGTGTTAGAACCAACCAATTTGGATGATACTGAGAGGCAAAGGAGAGCACAAAGTCACCGACATCACCACAAACACAAATATAGACACGAGCGAAAGCACAAGCGTGGGCATTCATCAAAACATCGTTCAAATACACATGCGCATCGGTCAAAAGAAGACTTGATAATGCCGGGGCCAAGCGACCGTGTGTCAGTTGATTCGTCTGTTTCTGACAAACCAGTCGAAGTCATTGTCATTAGGGATAGCAGTGTTTCGGGAGATAATTCTGACGTTTGTGAAGATTCTGAGCGCAATGAGCTTGCAGGGAATGGATCAAGAAGACGATCGCGCTCTAGATCTACGGAAATAAAGAGGAGGCAGTCCCTGCGAAAATGCAATCATCGGTGTCGCTCAAGGTCAAGGGATAAAGGAAAGAAAAACCATTGGTCGCGATCTTCCTCGGGATATTTTGAATCATACTCGCGATTCGACTACCATTCCGCGTCCAATAAACACAACCACAGGAAGTCACGTGACCGTTCAAAGCGCAAAAGTGATAGGTCGCATTCTCACTCCCCAAGGCGTTCCAAAGCTCGCTACGAGGAAACAGGTACCTCGAAAAGGGCCAGCCGATGGCAAAGTGAAATTAATGTTGTCAATAAGGAGAAAAAGTGTCGAAAAAAGAGTAAGTCGCGGTCGCGGTCTCCATCTAGGTCACACTCTCGATCTAAAGGAGATTCAAGAACATCCTCTAAACACTTGAAAAGCAGGGAACATTGTTCTCGATCAAGAGGGAAGACCTCTTCGACTCATACAGTTGGTAGACGTTCACACGGTTCAGTTTCGTGCTCTTTCCGGAAATCGCAAGCTCAAGAGGTTTCTCCCTCACGAGCAGACTGTTATCCAAGTTCAAGGACTTTCATGTCACGTTCACCATCACCAAAGCACACCGGCAGGTCTTCAACGTCACGCCACATGTCAAGTTCTCCTTCTTATTCGCGCGACCAAGAATTGTTAATCTCACCCACGTCGGAGCCAAGAGAGTCAAGTTCTGTTGGCAGTGAAACCATCGTGAGAGAAATTGAGGAGTTGGAATATCGAATCGCCACTGATAAGAAGCGACTGTTACAGCTCCTTATCAAACAAGAGAAGAGTAAAGGAGAACAAAAAACTGTAAAGTGCTTGGCGCGCAAAGAGGATTGATCATCATCCAGTTAATCATTATTTCTTGTTTTATTGTCAACAAATTTAAATTTAAAAAAAAGAGTTATCCAACTTTTTTTACAGGCAGCAAGGAGTAATTATTTTCAATTTTTAAAAAAAGGGCTAGCCAACTTTTTTTACAGGCAGCAAGGAGTTTTTATTTTCAAATTTACTACTTACTACCATAACATCTTCTGACAAGTTAAGATTGTGACGTCAACGCAGATAGTAAACCTGTGATGGTTGTTGACGGTGTTTTTTCGTTCCTTTCAAATATATTTTACGTCAATCGACATACTGCAAACGTTGAAGGAAATACCTCCTTCATTATCTCTTAAGAATTGCACCAGTAGAATCCAGAAATGTTGAAAATGAACTGGATTCGTTCAGGTCGACGGTGGTAGAGAGAGGAAACGCGGAGTCCATTCCCCATAGCCTCGAGATGATGCCTTTAGTTTAGGACTGAATTTTAATACATCGAAAGTGGGCTATTATAGGCCATTTCCGAGTTTACGTCTGCCTCCTCTTAAAAGCGAGTCTAAGTGCGAAGTTTTTGTCATGGTAATTAGTTCTATTTTACATATGAATGAAAACTCGTTTTGAAGAGGAGGCAAACATAAACTCGGAAATGGCCAATTGACACAAGAGTTTCCTCCGCTGCGAACCACTAAACTGGTGACGCGGGAAGATTTACCTGGCCGTTTGCGCATCGATGTCTACATTGTTTCTGCAAATTTTCTGAAAGCCAGGAAAAAAGAACTCGGTATAAATTTCCTGCAATGAGAATCTGAAGCGAGTAGATCTCTCTGGTTTTGCTGGTATTTGTTTTGCTTGAGTTTGAAGACTCCCACCGCAAAGAGAGAGGATAGATCTCAAGTTGAAACCGTGACTTCAGAAATTTAAGTGACAAAATAGCATTGCTGGTGAAAAATTAAAAGAAATCAACATGTATTAAGGGCAAGTGGATGTATTCAGCTGGTTCCCCATTCTGATGTCGGAAGAAAACCGAAGTATCTGAAAAGCCCACGTCACGTCGAGATCCCGGGACGGGGAGAAGATGCTCCCAGAAAAATTGGGTGGGGGTGAGCACCGAGCCACTTCCTGAGACCCTTGCCCTATTTCAGACCAAAATTTGCGATTTCCCCATCCTATTTCAGACCTGACCAAAAATTTGGTGCCCTATTTCAGACCTATTTTCAGACCTTTTTCAGCTGTTACGCGGTTGGCGTAATAATTCCGGTTGCTACCTACATTTCCTGAGGACTTTATTCCTTTGTACAAGCAAAAACATACAGCTATCCA
>NC_090893.1:11833558-11846058 GCF_036669925.1 Montipora capricornis
GTCTGGCCAGTCTTGAGTAGCAAAAGCTTAAAAGGCTTGACTGATCTCACATTTCGAAGTTCCAATCCAGTTCATGGTTTGGTCTGTAGTTCATAATATTCTTAATATTCAGTTCCATTCACATCTCTGATAAGTTCCACATCTCCCCATTAGTCATCTGTCGGTGTTTGCCGCAGCCTCTCAACCTCAAATTAATAGAGTCCATAAACCAAAATATGTTCAAAGAAGCCAGTTGGCACTCATGATTCAAAGCAGGTTTTTCCATGTTTAGAATGTTGACCTCCTTGCCTCTACAGCTTTTGAGTTTGTTCTAACTCAAGTTCCTCATTATGTTTTTTGGATATTTACAGGCTTTCAAGTGGCAGTTGAAGCTTGAAAGAAATCCTCTTAGGCATGAAAGCTCTAATTCATCTCCATCTTTTCTCGACAGTTGCTATAAATTCACTCAACAAATCAACTAGCTACTCTGGCAGAATCTCTTCCAGTTTTTTTCACTTCAATCTTTTCTTTTAAAACGGTATTAAAATGGCAATGTACCCCTGTGTTTTTGATAGCATTTCCTTATTTTCCTGCTCCTGTATAAAGTCATTTATGGGCTTTTCTAACACTGGAAATCAAAAACTTGGGGATTCAGCCACCATGAAAAGCTAATTTTACAAAATAAACTTTAAACCCCTTTCAGTGACTAACAACAAAGCTAAGTTTTAAGTTTAACTGATGAGAAAGGTACACAGTACTTCTGACAGGTTCTTCGTGATTGGATGAAATGTTTTCTCCACACATGAAATTGTCGTTTCTTGGATTCCATTGCCTTTAATAAATTAAACAGCTGCAAACTGGGTTTTGAGAGAGCAGATTTTGCAGTGAAAATCTCAGTATGTATGGAACAAAAGTAGTTCTAGCTTTCCATCAACCACTGAAAATGCCAGATAGTCGTAAAATCACGAGGGACTTCCACAGCAGAAGTGTGTAAGTATATGACAGAGATTGATATATGATCATTTCTCCCTTTCGTTTAAATAAATGATAGTCCGAAACCATGTGGAATATTCGTTAATTTCAGTAATGAGGCACGTAATCGATTGTGTTTAGCGTGATATAAGTAAAATAACCTGAAGTTATCTTCCGACCAGCTAAACTGCAAAATACCTGACAACTTATTTGCATAAGAACAGATATGAATGGCGCGTATTTTCCTTTTAAACAATGGTAGCCGGGTATCCTACACTTCAGTTCCAGAATATCTCACCAGAATCATTCATCTTTCACAAGTCCTATTCAATGGACTTGGGCGCTCTTCTGGCAAACTAAAAACAATAAATGGAAGACACCACATTCGACCCTCTGTTTATATCCTTCCTCTCCTGTTGTCAAACCATTTTCGTCCCCAGAGCCCGCTTTTCTTTTGGTCGCTTGTGACCAAAAGACAAGCGAAGTCTTGGGGCGAGAATACAAGTGCTCGCGCGGTCGCTCGCGCGTAACCTAAGTATCAGGCCTTTCTTAGCAACAGGGTAGGGGTAGGGAGGCGCTTCTTCCCGATCTGCCAAGAAAAAACAAGAAAAAGAAAAGAAAAGCTTGATACTCAGGTTAGCTCGCGCGTTATTTTTGGGCGCAGAGACGCTGATCAGAACAGAATCATTGGTAAGTATTTTGTGTAATACTACTTATATTGTCCCAGCCGAGTACAAGCATAAAAAGTCGGGACAATATAAGTTGTGTTACACCAACTTCTTACCAACATCTTGAGCGCCCTTGACTATGGATATATTTTCCATATCATTCTTTTTGACCTTAATTGTCTTTTCAGCTTTAGTCTTGATCGTGCGAACTGCTTATGTGTTAAGGAAGAGAGGAAGGGTTGCATCACTCGGAAGAAGCAAACCTTTGAAAGTTATGGTAGTCGCAGGGTCAGGTAAGATTAAAAAACACCATGCCATAATTTCTATATATTATCAAAATTAAGCTCACATTTTCCGACTCAAAGTCTTTTGCAGTGGTGGATGCGGAAAAGTGTGCAACCCCTTGCAAGGCAGATGAGCTGAGAAATAAGGATTCTCCGTCTTCTATCAATTTCTTAGGTGGTCTGCCTTTGTATGGGGTCTATGACTCTTTTGTAGACTATCCTTATGATAATGATGAAATGGTATATGAAATGAATCATATGTGAAGTGCGGGTATGAAATCAAGTGAAGCTATGATCTTCGCAGTTATGAGAGCAATTTTTGCAATTGCGTAGAGAAGCCTGAAAATTCAGGACTTTAACGGGGTTTGAACCCGTGACCTCGCGATTCCGGTGCGACGCTCTAACCAACTGAGCTATGAAGCCACTGACGTTGGGAGCTGGTCATTTGTGGGTTCTAATGGTCCCGTGAGGAATGAATCAATGATGAAATGGTATATGAAATGAATCACATTATAACTGCGGATATGAAATCAAGTGAAGCTATGATCTTCGCAGTTACGAGAGCAATTTTTGCAATTGCGTAGAGAAGCCTGAAAAATTCAGGACTTCGACGGGGTTTGAACCTGTGACCTTGCGATTCCGGTGCGACGCTCTAACCAACTGAACTATGAAGCCAATGATGGGGTTCAAACCCCGTTGAAGTCCTGAATTTTTCAGGCTTCTCTACGCAAATTGCAAAAATTGCTCTCATAACTGCGAAGATCATAGCTTCACTTGACCTTATGATAATGTTGTTTATTGTCATTAAACTGTATTAAGTAAACTGTATGTGCTGGGATGTTCTCACAAACAGATTTCAAGTACTGTACTGTAAGGAACATCAACAACCTAGGTTTTCAAGCAATTCAACTTTTTGGCCCAAATGGGAAGTACAAGGACCATAAAGTACCTAAAACAAAAGGCCTGCTAATTTACTGTACAGCCAGGGAAAACAGGGATTGTCATAAGAACAACATGAAGACTGTAGAATAATAATTATTATATGGCCCATTAAATTTACCAGTCATAGTGTGGGTGCAATAATGCAGACTTGTTCGATACATTTGGATATCACAGATTAGAAGGCCAAGCACTCCATGTTCAGCCATTTAAATACTAGCAATATTATTGGCATTGATTGTAATATGATACCACATTGTTGGATCTGTGCAATCAAAACCTCTTTCATCTCAAAGTAAAAACAATAATCTTTTATGCATTCATTTTCAAGGGGGTCATACTACTGAAATGATGAGACTTCTGGGGTCACTCTCACCATATTACCAACCAAGGATATATGTTCTTGCTGAAACTGATAAAATGAGTGCTGAAAAAATTGCCTATTTTGAGAAGAACAGGAAAGAAAACTACCATTCTGAGGTATGAAGTGTAATCATAATTATGAGAAATTGAAAACTCTTTGACCCCAGGAATAACATAGGTTTTAAGGTAAAGTCTGCTACGAGACTAGAAGGCCTATTAGGCCGGCGCTTATCTCCGGTTTCTGTAGCATGAAGCTACTAGGAGTATTTCTACTCCCCCTGGATGGGATGCTAGTCCATAGCTGGGTTACCCACAGCATTAGATTCACCGGTAGCCATTTATACACCTGGGTGGAGAGAGGCACCGTGAGAGTAAAGTGTATTGCCCAAGAAAACAACACAATGTCCCTGGCCAGGACCCGAACCTGGACCCGAACCTGGACCATTCGATCCGGAGTCGAGCGCACTGACCATGAGGCCACCACGCCTCCCCAGGAATAGCATACTTTGATGGAATTTGATCCTGCTGATGAGAATATTATTTTATTAGTCCTTTCAAGAGAATATAGGACTTATTAGGCCGTTACTAAACACAGGACCAGAATAAACCGGAATATGCCGTAATGAGACTGACTCTTGAATAAAGTGGAATGACACTGGAACAAACAACAATGGTACCGGAATATGATGCAACGAGGGGGAATGACGCCAGAATAACGCAGAATAAACCAGAAGAACACCAGAATGAAGCTGATTATCGTAGAAAAAGGAACGAAACAAAGACAAAGGAACAAAACATAATTTTTCATCATTCTAGACTGTGAATGAATGAGTATGCAAAATAGAGAAACTGACAGAAAAAAAACAGTTTACATTAAAGGGGAAGCAACAAGGCTCAAGGCTTGGAACAAGTAATGATATGTTCTCACAATTACAAAGTGGTCCACTGACTTTTTCTTCCCGCCAAAAGAAAAAATAACTTCTTCATGTATAGATACTATCAGCAATCAATCTTTTTTTCTGTGCTTCTGACTCTTCTTTCTTCAAACAAGGAACACTGTGTTCAGGTTCGATGGCATTGGGAAGCAGGCAAACAGCAATGGTAATTAGTTTGTGGTTCCCTGAACTTGATTGTGATTGGTCAGTATGAAATAAAAATGTTCAAGGGTCTTTTGACTTGCACAGTGAAAGCCACCTCCAAGACACATAGAAATAAACAATTAGGATGACATTCGTTTCTCTTGCTACTGTATTTGTTCACGAAAAAGTATATTACTTTCACAACAAATAATTAGTCATTCAGCAATGGATGTACCTGCCAATTTTTCTCATGACCAAAGTACACGTGTCACTCCCTTAGGAAATCACGTGACACAACAAAAGCTGATAGAAACTGAGAATCGGTCCGCGTTAACTAAAACACTGAGTTTTGGCATTTTCAAGTTCATTCCACTAAATTGCGGTTATTTGGGTGTCATTCCGGTATATTCCAGTACCATCGTTTCATTCCGAAAAATCCACCTTATTCTGGTTTATTCTGGTACTTTCTGTTCTGTTCCTGTGTTTAGTAACGCCCCTTTTATTATGACTGACATTTTGACAACCTGGGCAGAAGTTGTTTTCTCTGCAAAAAATGACTTCTACTCAGGTTATCAAATGGTTGAAGTCATAAACAACAGTCACTCTCAGAACTACAGTGAACCTAATTTGTACGTGCAATATTGTCTTCTAGTTTAAAATGATTAAAATTCCACGCAGCAGAGAAGTTCGTCAGTCCTGGCTCTCCAGCGTCTTTACAACCTTAAATGCTGTTTTCTTCTCTTTCCCTGTTGTCTTTTGGGAAAAGCCAGATTTGGTGAGTAATCCCAGATCTTTAGCTGTTGTTTGATTGTAAACTGTCACTGGTACAATGTAGGGTTAGCTCCCCAGATCATTGGTTCAGCTCTTGCAAACGAGCACTGATGCTACGAAAACCACCAATCTGTAGAATGGGCCTGAATTATTGAGTCACTGTCCCACCCACTTTTGTTAATTATTTTGACGAAATTCCATCCCCGCGGGCTTAAGGTGTACAAAATGACCTAAACAATGGGAAAAACACGTTTTCAAAATTTATCTCTGTTTTCTTTAGCAAATGTGAGAATGATATGCACAGTAAATGAAATGGTGACAAATTAGAACCCACTGGAAACTTGGAAAAATCCAACCCCCAGATGGGATTCAAACCCACGACTCTCCGTGATCTAGTTGGATGCTCTAACCACTGAGCTACTGGAGACTCTATGATGAGCAAGGTCGAAATGTGGGTTTTGACTCGAGCTTAGGGTGGTTGGTTGGCCGCATTGTAGATATGCTTTAATGTGACTGCGTGATGCAGTTATGAGCTATGCTGCCGTTATTTGACTCTGTAGCTGTGTGATGCAGCTCGAGTCAAAACCCACATTTGGACCTTGCTCATCATAGAGTCTCGAGTAGCTCAGTGGTTAGAGCATCTGACTAGATCACGGCTCAGCTCTGCCATTTCCTCTTAAGAATTTGAACTATTTACAAGCGAAAGTGGGCGGGACAGAGACACCCAAATTTCCGCCCATTCCACAGATCGGTGGTTTTCGTAGTAATTTTTCATGAGTATCCCCTTTTAGTAATTCCGAGTTCATGTCTGCCTCCTCTTCAAAGCGAGTCTAAGTGCAATTAAGTTTTTGTGATGGTAATTAGTTCTACTTTACATGTGAATGAAAACTAATTTGCAATTAAAAAAAACAAATTTTGCACTGTAGACTCGCTTTGCACAGGAGACAGATATGAACTCGGAAACAGCTTACGGTATTCACCTCAGATAATCAATGTTATGTCTGTAAAAGTTAAGAAATTTTTCTTTACATGATACATGTAGATTGAGTTGATATAAACTACATTGTAATAAAATTTATTATATTTTAATGTCCTAGGTCTTCTGTTAATTTTGCACATTAAAATTTTGTAATAAAAATATTTTTCCTCCCACAGCTTCTTTGTAATGGCCCAGGAACATGTATTCCAATTTGTTTAGCAGCCTTTGCATTAAAGGTGACTGTTGTTGACTGTTTTGCTGTTTCTGATACCTCATGGATACATTTGAACCAAAGAAGGAATCTCCACACTTTAATAAATGTATAATGTTATCATTAAGTGATTGGTATCAATGAAAGAACCCTGAAAAAGGTTCAAGGTTCAATAAAACTTGATTTTGTAATATTTGTGTATAGATCAGTGACTTGCCTTCCCTGTACAGTGCATTTCTGGCAGAGGTGCATTGTACACAACATTAATTTTGGCTAATTAACTTGAAATTAATTTGCTGAATTAACCCTAAATAGCCCACTTTAGATATATTAAAATTCAGTCCTAAACAAAAAGCATAATCTCGAGGCTCAGGGGAATAAATATAGGGATTTGTATGAATTTATTCCCTACAGCCTCGAGATGACGCCTTTTGTTTAGGACTGAATTTTAATTTATCAAAATTGGTTTATTACATGTATTAGAAAAAAAGAATGACTGAGGGTTAGGGTTAGGGTTAGGGTTATGATTGTCTTTGTGGCCTCGTATTAAGCAAAATTAATATTAATTTGTCTTGATAAGTTCCTTACTGCTATGGAAGGCTAAAGCAGAGTTGAGTTAAGATTTGTTATTAAAGCTTTCTGTCATCAATAGTCTTTGCTATAAACTGTACTTTTTGTTTTCATGGATTTTCTTTCAAGAGCATGCCCTTATTGTTTTCCATTGTTCCTATTCAACTGCTAAAAATCATCAACACATATTCTTTTCTCCAGGTTGCTGGTTTAAGACATGTGACAATGGTGTTTGTTGAGAGCATATGCAGAGTAAAGACGTTGTCGTTGTCAGGAAAAATAATGTATCACTTTGCCGACCACTTCCTTGTTCAGTGGAAACAGCTTCAAGCAAATTACCCCAATACGTTGTATCTTGGAAGACTTGTATGACTGATGGATGTACTGCTATTTATTTTAATTTAAAATCAAAACTGCAGCTGTCAGACAAAGATGCTAAGTTCAATATCCAGTGGTGGATCTTCAATTGCTTCAAGTCCACCATAAAACAACTTTAAGTTAACACAGAATAAAGTTTATTACCTATATTTAGGGATTTAGTTTCTAAAGAAACTGTGGTGCTGCATCGGTGTGGAAGTGAAACAAATTAATGGGTTTATCATCTTGTTCCATGAGCGCTAAATTGACCACTGTAGGGAAATTTGAAAGCTGATGTTTCGAGCATTAGCCCTTCGTCAGAGAGAAATTAGGGATTTACAGTATGGGTTACTATCTGGCTTGCTAATCAACCTTTCTGGCAGTGAGAGACTAAATTTCTAATGGTGCAGCTCAACAAGGTCAGACAGAAGAAGCTGCACAGCCGGCTAGGTGCTTGGCCCCTGAACACGACCCATGCATGACCTTGGAGCACAAGACCACAGCCAGATTCAATAATCTGATTTTGCTGAGGGAGGAAAACCAGAGTGCCTGGAGAAAAACCCTCGGAGTAAGATTGAGATTGACTGAAACTCAGCCCACATACACTGTACGAAGTGGGGATGCGATCCTGGGTCAGCAGAAGTGGGAGGCATGAGTGTCACTACAGGGCCATCCTTACTCCCCAAAACCAAAACCCGCATCTGTATAGTGAAAGATAGGGCTATGCTATTGGTGGGAATATATCAATGTCGGTAACAATATATTACATGTACTTGAAAGAAGTGTTTGTCAATTCTGTGGAAAGTGAGGGAGCTTATTTGAAAAAGGACTATTTGTTCAGGATCTTTTCAGCTTTCCGTGTTGCCCTGGTGTAAGCCGAGAAAGGCGGCTGCTGATCACCAGGTGTTGGCTAGAATGATTAGGGAGGTTGAAGTGTCAAGCGATTGGTTTTGATGCTTCCTTGCCATTTTTTTTCCATGTTTTGCAGATGTTTTGTTAAGCAGTCTCTTAGTCTCCTATCTGTTTCACTAATGTATCTGTTTTTATGGAATGTGCACATTATACAATAGATAACATTTGCCGAGGTGCAGGTGAAGCAGTCAACAATTTTAATGGGGACATGTTTTTCAGTTAGTGATTAACATAAAATTTCCGACAAGCATCCGCACCCCTTTGTATTCAAAGTCCCCCCCTCCCCCAAGACAGCTTTGATCTTCTTTGTAAAGTTGATATGGGGAGGGATATTTGTGGGTTATAATTCATGCACTTTACCTACCAGATATTTGCAATCCTGTGATAGTATTTGTGGAACAAGAAGCAGTGCATTTTGTATCAATAAACTGTCAGTATCAATGTGTTTTAGCTGATTTATTGAACAATTTTCAATGGACTACTTGAGCTACAAAATCACTGGCCACTCAGTCCAATCAAATTTTAATCACATAAAGAATCTTGTATATGTTTTGTAACCCGTCCCACAAGGGATAATCTTGTTACACGGTTTCATAGGGGTGAACATTGACAAGGAATAGGCTATGGAGTGCCTCAAGGATTTGAATATCATTCAGTAAAACAAGTGCTGAAAACGTGGAAAATAAGTGGTGATACTGTAAAAGAGTCTTGAGTGTCACCAAATTTTTTTGTCAAAAGTATTTTGTACAAACCTGAACAATAGTTCAGACTAAGTGAACCACAAATTCAGCAGGTTGAAAAACTAGAAATTTAATTTGTGAGAAACACTTCCATTTTGTTTGACAAAGACAGCAACCTAAGTTTTGTTCCTTTGGACTCTTCGACACATGAAATTGGATATTTGTATGGAATAAAACTGAATCAATACCCTCACTGGGTTTTTCATTTAGACTCATTTCGATTAGGATGTGTTAAGTCAATATACACAAATGAATGATAATGATCTATTGTTTAAATTTAATGCTTATTGGAATCCTTAAAACTCTGGTCATAAATCTCTGCCCACACCTACAATGTGGTGGGAATCACATAAATTAATGCACACAATTTCTGAAAACTCCTTGTGCGCTAAACTGACGAAGGTGAGGCTTTGTATGAGTGGCTGCTGTCCTCATCAAGCCGCCCCCGCCCTCTCCTTCAGTGGGCTCCAGATGGCCCGCCTCTTTTGGTGTTAAAATAGCACTCTTAGTGAAATGTCAACAATGCTGTTGTTTATCTCTTATTAAAACATGTTAAGTTTCCTTTTGTTGAGGTTTTGTCTGGCTCTTGTCGTGATCTGCGATCAGTCCCCAAAAAAATTTCAACAGGGGTTGTGAGAGAGAGGATGAAGAAATTTGTTTGACAGGCGCCGCAGATGGTACGAGTCAGATTCGGTGTTAAGAAAACATCTTGCACCCGGTTTCCAAAATGTGTGCGCCGTGTTTTGTTGGTTTTTGCACCGACTCGTAAAATGCGGGCCGAAGCTTACTTCAACGCCAAAGCAAAGCGTAAATTTCACATAAATGTTGGTTGGATCTCGTGTTACCTCTTTTCATCATCATGAATCCTTATAGCCCCCATTGGGGGTACCTCTTGTACAAAGCATTTTATTCATTTCCCGCTTGCAAAATGCACTCTTGCGAAAGGACTTTTCACGCGTCACGGGTATTAAATTGACAAAACTCCTTCAAGTTCACGCAAAAGTAAAGTAATTCACGATAGCTTAAAAAAAAAATCGTGAACTATGTTTCCCATTTGAGCTCATTTGCTGTCCAGTTTGGGCTGTTTATGTTTCAAAAATGTTCTTCGCGTGACTGTCAACCGGAAATCCATTGTCAAAAGATCTTTGACGTCATGATTTCCGCTTTCTTCTCACTTGAATAAAAGTGCTGGCGTTGAGTATTTTACTGTGTACTGAGGCTGCCAGTAACGACAAGAAAACGGCTTCTATTAGTAAGTAATTTTATTTAGGGGCAACATTGTATCTTACTGTTGTTGCGAAGGTGTTTGATAATCCAACGGGGACCAAACGGCATGTCTGTTAACCGAATTCACTTAATTTATCAATCAAAGTTTACGTCCCCTTATATGCTAAACACTGTTCAAGATATCTTTTGTAAACACGCTTACATTTGTAACAATTACATCAGTTTTGTTAATGATATAAGAAGGTTTTGTAGGAAGACATCTTTGCCTTCGTTTTGCAGAAGTGGACTTCAGTTGATAGTGTGGTTCTCGCCAGGGGTATCATTGAAACTTGTCAAATTCTCTACACAAACTCATGATCAAGCTTATATATTTGTACGTTCTTGTATTGCTACTCAATTTCAAGGAGTCGAAGCATTGTAGGTTATGGCATCTCGACAGATGGAGAGAAAATTGAGAATTCTTCTAGAAATTTGGAATTGGGTGTCAGTGACTCCATCACTGTAGGTGGTCAAATAAACCACGTACGATGCTGCTTTCAAAATTAACGAGGATTTGAGCTGTAAACAGATAAGCAGTATTCTTCCCTTCTAAGTAGTTTTTTTTATTACGAGGGACATCTATACGAAATGGTCGGAACTTTGAACGTAGTCTACACGCGTCGCAAAGCAGGATTTGGATAAACTCTTAATCGCTTGCAGTCGATGTTTTGTTAAAACCCGCACCGACTTAGTCAACCGTGAATTGAATAAACAAAACAGTACAAGTGGGCTGTGACCCTGATTTAAGGTTCAATTATTCTTGACAATTAATTTTCTTTCATATATTAATTTATGCTACAGTTAGATGTGTAGGACAAATCATTGGTTTAGGAAAGTCTAGGCAAACTTGCCATGCATATGGACTCCACATCTCTCAAAGTACCCATTGTTTTAAGAGTATTGTAGGGTAATTGCCTTTTTCAGTGGGTAGATTCAAGCCATCGTTTTGTGCTCCTAAGCATTCCTGTTTTGAATATTTTATATATTGTTTTAAAGTTGTCTCATATAATGTCAGAAATGGAAAAGTACATTTCTCTCACCCCTGGACCATATGCATGTACTGTCCCAATGGACAGGTCCATGGAGGACAACAAAAATGGATTCTTGATGGACTACAATGTACCTAGAATAGACTACCTCTAGGAATCTGGTTCAAAGATCAGTGGGAGAAATTACTGAATACCATGCCACCTTTGTTACCATTCGGCAGCCTACCAATTCTGAAGAACAAGTTGGAGTAAATATAGTAAACTCCAAGGAACACTCAAAGGATTTTTATTATATAGATATTGATGAAATACCAGGATTTCTTCTTTTTCTAAAAAATCATATCTTCACCGCGCGCAGTGAACATATTTTTATCTTTCACATGTGAGGATATAGGTGTTGTCATGGTGACCAACACGATTACCCAATAAAACGTGAGCTTTCTCTTCATTTTAAGATACTTTTGTGTATTTAATATAATTCTTCTCTACTACATTAACATTTTTATTGCAAAATTTGACATTATCCTGATTTGTTTTTCATAACTTTCATATCTTGTTTCATGTTACACAGCATGAGTGTTTTAGCAGTTGGTGACCACTTTTTCATCATTTTGAAAATGAATAAAACAAGTTGTTTTAAATCTGGACATTTCATCAATATATATATAATAAACAGAACATTACTGGCCGCTTGGGGATATGAATTTCATCTTCGAGTGCTGCAAGTATCTCACGAGTGAGGGAAGCGAACGAGTGAGAGATACTTTCAGCACGAGAAGATAAAATTCGTATCCCCGCGCGGCCATGTAATATCCTCTATATACAGACTGAAGTTGGAATTATTATCTTCAGCTGTACATGGACCTGATCTATCAGGGTAGTCCATGGACTAGGGGTTAGTGGAATGTACTTACCCTCTCAGAAATTTGCTTTTGGTTTCCCTACATTTTAATCATTAAATGTTAATTTACTCTGGGGGTGCAAGCAAGTTTAGGAATCAAACAATGTCTAACACAACGTTACAAAGAAAACCAGAGGTTGGAAGAGAACATGTTGTGCTTATGTAGATAGAATCTTGTGAACTAATTTGAAACTGAAAATACATGATTGGGGAATGAGTGTGTTGAAAGCTATACTTAGCCTTTATCCAGAGCATTTTTTTACTCAAAAGAACAACATTATCAACATATTGTCAGGTTTGAGGCTCTATTATTGTTACTAAAATGTTATAATCACTTTTTTTTCACAGGTTCTTCAAAGAGGCTTTTCAATGGCTTCTTCTCAAAGAAGTTCTCCATTGTCCTTTGCCCACAGTAGTCCCAGCAGTGACAATACCAACAGCTTCACAGGGCCACAATATCATTTTACTGATGTTGCTCACAGTAAAGACCTTGTAAATGGCCTCAAGTTTCTGCGGCAAG
>NC_090893.1:11851058-11876058 GCF_036669925.1 Montipora capricornis
GCGATTTTTACCCCTGTACATGTAGGTTTATCATAGCTTGGAATAATAATATTATTTATCAGAGTTTGTAAATGTAGCAATGTCATAAATACACAAATTTTTGCATACATGTATAGATTTACAAGGTACTACCATCGTCATCCATACAAAGTTAAAACAAAAAGATTATTAAATTGCATAATCAAAGAGAAAAGCAAAGTGGTCACTAGATGCCCCATGAAATGGGAAAGCAAGTTTAAAGTACCACTGCTGTGATAAAATTGGAAGAACATGGACTGCTTCAATGACATTATATGCCTCATGCCAGTACTGGCATTACTTTAGTTAAGTACAAGCACCATGGTTTTCACACATGCATGCTTGTTGTTCCTCTCCTTTCGTTTTTGCCTGTATGCATGTCATCAATCATTAGTCCACATCCACAAGTTTGGGTGAACATTTTCTAAACATTGTTTTTTGATACTGTACATGTACATTCACGTTTCACTATCTGGGTCCTAATCTCTGATGTATTGTACAGTTAGTCTACTTAGAACTGCAAGATGTTTTTCTCTCCAATTGATTCATCCTTTTTTTTTTCAGGAGTTTGCCCCAGAAATCCTCAGCCATGTCAGATTTCCTTTGCTGTCTGCTGAATTTCTAATGGACAGAGTAGCAACAGAAGAAATCATCAGAAATAACAAAATTTGCTGGTGTGTTTTAGCTGTTCATCTTGATAAAAAAGCTTCCAAGTATTGTGTTCATGTATGCATAACTTTTTAAAGAATTATCTTGTATGGTCAAAATAGAGAGCTAACTGTTTTAAAGGGGTGCTTAGACTTAAATACTGTTTATCAGTTCTATTTGAAAGTGTTCTCAGATGCCTTGAATGCCTCGCAGGCTTGCAGATCGTGCATCTCCAAATAGCTGCAGTGCATCTTGTACGTGCTAGCTCACCAACATTAGTCATATTACATCTTATGAAATCTGTATGGTTGACAAAATTCTTTTAAATTGAAATACAGTTCAAGTGTATTAGGTGCTAATATTATGTAAAATATTAATGTTATGACAATGACAGTGACAGCAACAGCAATCTGTCTTTGGTTTTTGTCATGCCAGTGATTTCTTACTGGAGGCAGCAGAATGTCACCTTCTTCCCAAACGCAAGTCTCAGCTTCACAACCACAGAGTTGCACCAAGGAGGCCAACTGCAGTTAACCACGTTTTGTATGCAATTGGAGGAATGAGCCGTAGAGAGGCAAGCAAAAGTGGAGAGAAGTACGATCCACGAGAGAGGAAGTGGAAAACTATTGGTAATTAGTGTAATTTTTAAACGTAGTTCAGGGGTAGATCTAGGATAAATAATGACTGGTTTCCAAAGCGACAAAAAGTTTCTATTTTGTCTGGAGGCATCCTCCCCCAGGAATTTTTTTGGATTTTATTAACTCTCCAAAGTCCCCTTTCCCGTGTTTCTGAGGGCCTGATTGCATGGCGAGTTTCAGCCCAGGTTGAAATTTTCCTCCACCCACAGGACTGAAATTTGTTGTGATTACATGCTGAATTTCAGCCCTGGTACTGCAAATTTGGGTTGGAGAATTTACTGAGATGTGAAAACACAGTTGATGAGTATGCTGACGTTCATTTTTCAGCCTGGGCTGAAATTCCATTTTGATTACAAGGACTTTTTGCAGATTTTTCAGCCCAGGCAAAGACCTTAGCACCATGTAATTGCCACTTTCATTTCAAGAGGATTTCTTTCAGAACCCTGGCTTGAATCTCAGCCCAGCTAACCTGGCTGAAACTCGCCATGTAATCAGGCCTTGAGACATTCACTAGCCAGCAGTCATTTGATCACGTGACTGCCATTGAGTAGTCACTCTCTGCGTTACTGATTATGTAACATAGACAGTGACAAATTACTTCCTGTGTGGAAACGAACACAACTAGAGCATGTCTTTGCCCGGAAATTGACAAAAAAAAAATTTTCAGACCATTTTCGAGATTTCAAGTTGGAAATTTACCGGTACTTTTACTAAAAAAATTAATGTGTTTCCATAAAACGGTGAAACTGGTGTGGATCCGCCCCTTTAGTTGGTACTATGAGAGATCAGAGCAGTAAAGTGGTGCCTTTGAAATCATATCTGCAAACGATTCCAATGCCTTCTAACTTTTCTCTGACAAAGACAATGAATAAATAAGGCACCATCTCAAAACACTTGTTCATCACTGACATCAACACTGTTTGGAAATAGAAGATTATGTCCTCAGGGCTGACTGTTATGGCCTTTTGGTTAACGATGTAATTAAATGTTAGCCAAAAATACCATAATGCTCTCTGTTTGTCCCTCCGAAATTTTGCATAAGCATTGTTTTTATTTTCTCTTGGTACTTACAATTGTCCCAAGAGTAAATGGAAACAATGCTTATGAAAAATTTTGGAGGGACGAACAAAGAGTATTATGATATTTTTGATACTTACTGGCTAATTGAATTGAACTGCAGACTTACACAGAAAATACACTATATAAAGACTGTTGTTGTCATTAAATTATACTGTTTTCATTATCCTTACAACTGCAAAAAGTCTACATGTACATGTAGTACTTCATGTTGCATTGGAAGAAATACTTATCTAGAGTCAAGTATGTCAGAATAATAATGATAAATGCCTTTCAATACTTTGTTTGCTTTGTACAGCATGATGAGGGAATGTTTAGTAGTTTATTGGTTCATTTTGCTTTCTTGACAGGTGATATGAACATTTGTCGCTGGGGTGCTGCTGTAGGGGCACTTGGTCCTTTTCTGTACATCTGTGGCGGCAGTGATGATGCATCACGACTGGAGACAGTGGAGAGATTTGACCCATTGGCAAATGTGTGGGTGCCTTCAGTTCCCATGTCATCAAGTCGTAATGGTGTTGGTGTAACTGCTGGCAGTGGAAGGGTTTATGCAATAGGTGATGACTTTTTTTGGTAACTATGAATAATGTTACAAGTTCATTACTTGTGCCATCAAGACCCAATTCTAACTGATCCCATCGTGCCTTGAATCAAAATGTTTTTACCGATGAGTACTCAGACTTACTTAAAGGAATTTTAATTTAATTTGGTAGTAAAATACCGGATACCGGCATGTCTTCACTCGGAACCTCTCAATAACAATTTAACCGATTGACCCCCAGGAGCGAGACTTAACAGATTTTACTCATCAACTGGGGCCGCTCAAGGTTTAACCAGTCAATAAGTATGTTCCCTCCATTTAAGAGAAACGACTTATTATTGAATTGGGTGTGTGTGTGTGTGTTTGTTAAAAACACCTTCTGCATCAATCCCCACGGTGTTGTGTTTGTTCAGTACTTTTGAGATAGTAACTATAGCCACTGGCTTTAAAAATTGTTACTTCTTCCACTATTCCCAGGTGGCTTCGATGGTTCAATGCCACTGAATACAGCAGAATACTATGATCCCAAAGTCGGGAAATGGACAGAGATTGCTCGCATGAATCAATGTCGGTTTGGTGTGGGCTGTGCTGTCTTGCATGATATGGTGTATGCTGTTGGAGGGTCAGATGGAACAAATCTTAAAACGGTGGAGCGATATGACCCAGACTTGAACACATGGAAAATGGTGGCTCCTATGAGCACAGCAAGGTTTGTTTGTTTTTTATTATTATTGTGAAACTCTATCCAGTAACATTGTATTCAAGTGGAGAAACTTTTAGCGACAAATGAAAAAGGCGTAATTTGTTAACTTGTAAGCTGGATTTTCAATATCCTTTTTTTTTTTAGAAAGCAAGTCGGTATTGCAACTTTAGGTGGCTTCCTATACGCCATTGGGGGGTGCGATCATGGCCATCGCTATGACACGGTGGAACGCTATGACCCAACAAAGGATGAATGGGTCAGTGTGGCTCCTATGAGTACCCCAAGGAGTGGGTGTGGCGTTGGAGTGTTGGACGGATTTATTTACGTGGTTGGAGGTTATGATGGAACATCGTATCTGAGCTCTGTGGAAAGGTAAACCTACGTTGCCCTGCGCAAAATTCTTGAAGTTAAAAACGTGTTTTCTTTCGGTTAAATTAAGATAAGGACTACTGATACAAAGCTCACCAAATTATTGCTTAATATATGTATGAACTTGAAATGAAAAAAATTAGTGCGTCGTTTACGTGGATGTTTGAAGTGGAGTCAATTTTCCCTTCCCATGGGAGTCCAGAGGGACACGCTCTTTGTGGAATGTTTTTGAAGCCGTTCAAAAAACTCGCAGCACGTGTTTTATCGGGTCAAAAACGACTCGGCTACGCCTCGTGGTTTTAAACCCGATAAAACACTCCTGCTCGTTTTTTAAACATTACTTAAAAGACTCCTAACTCTAACTCAATGTTGTACCCAATTCAAATCTCTCGGGGTCAAGATTCTTTGTGTGTTGAATTTGCATGACAATGAAGCATTCACATTTAAATGATATGAAAACACTTGGAACAAAACGTTTTATTCGCAAAAGATTTGAATAGCCCTTTTCACGGTTAGTTTTTCTTATTTGCATTACAATGTAATCTAACGTGGATGCGAGACAATTTCGGGTTAAAACTACAAAATAGCCCGAAATTGTCTCACATACATACTAGATTATATTGTAATGCAAATGAGAAAAACTAACCGTGAAAAGGGCTATTGGGTACAATTTTGAGTTAGCCGAATTCTCTATTTTCGAATTCCCCATAATACACTTTGTTTGTCCCCCAAATTTTGCATAAACTATTGTTTTCAAATGCTCTTGGGGACACTGCATATTCCCAAGAGCATTTGAAAACAATGGTTTATGCAAAATTTGGGGGGCAAACAAAGTGTATTATGGGGAATTCGAAAATAGAGAATTGGTCTATTATTCCATGTTAATCGTAGTCTCGTTTTGGTTAAAAGATGCCTTTATTTCTCGCGGGCTGTGAAGACGTGACTAAGGGCTCCTTATTTGTCTCGCACTAGATACGACCCGTTATCCAATGAATGGCATACGGCCCCACCTCTCAGCCAGCCAAGAGATTGTGTCGCAGTTTGCGTGGCCACGAGTAAACGGACATTTAACAGCAAGAGGTTGTTTGAGCCCTCACCTAATCGGACGCCGTCTGTATAGTTGGGGATTAAACACATAAAACATAGGAGAAAAAGTGACCAAGACAACCATGAACAAATCGATTGGACGAAGCGAACAAAAACATTTGTGGATAACAGTACCACACGTTACCTAAAGAACAGCTCATGTTGACGGTGCCACGTGCCCAAGAGCGAAAACACGCGAACAATTTCATCTAGTAACAATGCCTTGATATCCTGGCATGAGGGTAAAAATGGTTTGCATTTTTAAAAGATAGCAAGAGAATTATAAAAATATTATGGAGTATTCATAAATGTACAGTGTTCTGATCTACAAGTCCGGCGAAGACGGAGGCGAAGTGTACATCATATCTTAATGTGTGGAGACAGGTTCTTACAGGTTACATTGACTTTAATTTTCATGGTATTTAATGTTTATCGCAAAACTTATAAAACTCAGTTATTGCAAAGACGAATGTTACAAATGTAATGAAACTTTGGTACAGTAACGTTATACACCCATCTTCCTTCCATTAGCGAATTCTGCGCATCAGTGTAACAATAGAAGAATTGCCTCTGTTTCGATGACATCTCTATCTGTGCAGGGAACGCGGAGAAGTTGGACTGTTGGAGCTATAGACCTTAATTTCGTTTCTTTTTACAGCTCCAGATAACAAGGCAAGTTTAGGCTTGATAAAATTAATGGAGGAAAAGTGACTTGTAATGCGTGTTTGTCTTTGGCCAAATTTGTTGCCTTACCAATAAGCCATTTCCGAGTTCATGTTTGCCTCCTTTTCAAAGCGAGTCTACTAACTGCGAAGTTTTTTTATAAGAAAAAAGTAGTTTTCATTCATAGAGCAAGTTTCAATCTAGTGTCGTAAAACCAAAACCAAAGTAATTACTTTGGCCACTCAAAAAGGACGGAGACAATCCAGTCAACCAATCAAAACTCGAAGTAATTACACGTAGCCGACAGAAAGCGCGGGAAAAAGTGTACGCGCCAGTCACGATTGGTTTTGGTTTCATTTGTGATTGGTTGAGAAAGTGGCGCGACAACTTTGAACCAATCACTAAGTGAAGTAATGCAAATACCAAAGCAATTCGCTGATTACTTTCGACAATCAATTGAAAATCACTCAATTTAAAGGTGAACTAATTACCATCACAAAAACATTGCACTTAGACTTGCTTTGAAGAGGAGGCATACATGAACTCGGAAATGGTCTCCGTGGTTCCTGCGGTAGGACTCCTTACAAGCGAATAGCCTTTTTTTTTGCCTAAGCAATTACAAATTTTTTGATAGTGAGTTTGTAATTAAAATAAGTACGGTGCAAATGAAGTTCGCGTCGTAAAAACACTGCTTACCGTGCCTCAAGTTAATGACGAGGTTTAGATAAGCTCTGAGGTAATGTATTGCAGTGGCAATGTACATAAATAATTGCTCATAACATTTAAGTGGATTTCAGAGAAATACTTAACGCAAAAATTGAATCGTAATACAATGACGAAAATGCAGATTTTAAAGATTATTCGACTAATTTCCAAATTAGTTAAGGGTATTAAATATATTTTTTTGGACGCACAAAATTGTGCTCTATATTTATTGTTGAAATAATAAAGTATTTCAAGTTTTCTTTCATTGTTGGTCTTTGTGCTTCAACACTGGTACCCAAACGTCTACAGAAAATGAAATATTGATGTGTTAAAAAAAATCCCCAGCGCTATTGAAATTTGAAATGCAAATCGTCTTTAACCTACAGAGCTGTAGGGCTGAATGGCTCACCGCCACTTAATGTAGCACTTTCCCAAAGAATTATTGTTCAGTTATAGGCGGAAATCTAAATGTAGGCATTTTTAGCCTAAACACGCCCTGAACGTTCGCTGGAATACCGCTTTGTCGTTAGTCGCTTTTGGTTGTGCAAGTAAATAGGCCTTTTGTAACAATTCGTCACGTGACCTCTTTTTTTCCCCCATAAACACGATGATTCTGCTGGTTTCATGAAAATACAAAGCGCAACTCAAAATATGCTACGATGCCGATTTCCGTAAGTATATAATTTAAACTGGCGTTGTTACAGTTGACAGAATTTCTAAGAATTTGTATGGGAAAAGGACGCTTTGCCAGTCAATCCTTGTATTTTTCATCTTCGAAATGTGAAAGTCTGAAAATTTCCACCCTTGCACATTTATTCTCGCTTATTTGACCCATGGTAAAAGTTCGAATTTGAGCTCTGTTTGTGGCTCGTAATTATGAAAAATTACACTGGAGGGCAAAAGCTTTTCGGTCGTAAACAAAAGTATGGAATTTTCGAACGTTTAAATGGTCATACAATTTTACCTTAACTGGTATTTCTCTGAAAAGTCGTATTTTGGCTCAGACAAACACGATCTTTCCACTTCTGGAATTTATATAGTCCGAGCTTTGAGTTCATCAATTATCAGTCATGTGACCACTTTGTTGCGAAGCCACTTGTGATGATCAAACTGAGTGCCTCACTGATAGAAGCACTCAATACCAGACTCCCTTCTCTCGTTTTGACGTTAACGGAAATCAGTCGCTGAAAAACGAGGGTGAACAACTGAATATTTCTTCGGTTTCGGTCACCTCGCAGCTCTTACAAGGTCTCACCTGATTGGAGACCACCCTTGAGGTTTAACAAAACAACAAATAACAGAAACAATGGACCCTAGGCCTAAAACAAAAGGGCTGCAACTCTATCCTCTAGGGTCCATTGTTTCTGTTATTTGTTCTTTTGTTAAACCTCAAGGGTGGTCTCCAATCAGGTGAGACCTTGTAGGAGCTGCAAGGCTACCGGGGTCGGTTTGGCTGAGGAAGAATCCCATGAACCAAAAAAAAAACCCGCTTCATTACTCATTTACTTGTGTGACAAATGGCTTCAAGAGGCTTTGGTTGCGGGCTTGATTGTGGTTGAATATTCACAGGTATCAGCCTTTGACTTCACACTTCATGTTCATTTTCTTCATCCTCATCTTTATCCGAAGGTTTTTTCTGCACCAGTTTCATCTTCATTTCAAGGATGGGCACAGGTAGCGCAATCACTAAGGTGCCCACCAAACAGCACACACTGCCCATCAACTGGCCAAATGCAGTCTCCGGAGACATATCTCCATATCTACGAAAAAATACCAGTTGTAGGAGATGTGTCAGTACGTTACCTTGTGATTAGATAGGATGAGGAGAGGAGAGGAGAGGGAACTGGACTGGACTGATGTGCCCAAAGGTGGTTTGCAAACAATCTCTAGAGACACAGATAACAATGATGTAATGTACAATTGCTGGTGGACGAACAAGAGGAGCTAAAGAGAGATCTTTTGTTTTCGTCCACCAACATAGCCGCGATGACGTAACGTGAAAACCACCTATTGGCCTTACATTCATCATCATGATCTCATAGGGTAATACCAACTTCTTCATATTCTTTACATACTCTTGGTGACTGAATTTGTTCTCACGGTACCGTTGACGTATCTATACGACAAAAATCCTTCTGAAATATTTAAAACTGAAGAAAAGAAAAATCATTGAGGCCTTCTAAACTTACCCGGTCGTAGTCATGGTGACAATAGCATACCACATACTGTCAGGAATGCTGGCAAACGTGGTTCCTTCAACTCCTCTCTCAGCATAATAAACAGCGGTAGCAAATATAATCACACCAAGACCAAACGAAAACAGGATGAAACCTAGCTCAGAAGAAGAGTTCTTTATGGAGGATCCAAGCGCCTGCAGTCGCGTGGAATGTCGCGACATTTTGAAAACTCGAAAAACGCGAAAAACTCGTAGAATTGTTAACGCGTCGAAATCTCCCGCGCTTTTCAACCCTAAGTCCAGATAAAAGGGGAATACAGCTGCCACATCCACAATACTTTGAAATTCTTTGACAAACTTATATCTGTGTGGAGCCGCAAACAACCGAATTAAATACTCCAAGGTCAGAACCACCACGCAGGTTCCATCAAGATACTGAAATGCATTCTTGTGTTCTTCTCCACATGTTTTGTCACCACAGGGAATTGTTTCCGTAATGGTGGTTATTATGCTAAGAATTATCGCTATTCCAGTCATATAGTAAACTAGTTTCGCTGTAGTTGAAGACTGTGGATTCTCCAGCGTAAACCAAATCTTCTGACGAAACGTTTTCCGCAGAGGAATACACTCATGAGCTTTTTTTTCTACTTCTTGTGATTCTCGGCCTACGCTATTGTTCGCTGCATCGCTAGCGTCGGCATATTCCTCAAGACAGCACAGCCCCATTGCGTCGGTTGGTATTCGGAAAAAGTTAAGTTCATCTTCATAAAATTCGCCGCACTCTTCCAGAGAAAAGTGGAGTTTGCCATGCCGATAGTAGTTTAAAATGTGCCGAAAAAAAATTGGATCCCTTTCAAAAAAGTACTCCTCTTTTTGTGAGTCATAGAACGCTTCCCTGTCGCTACTACCCAGTAATGTGGCGGGAAATTTCTTTAAATTGTAGTCCCACGTTTCGAACTTCCTTCCACTCACATTCAGAACGATTCGTTTGTCATTCAGTTGTTTTCGATGCAATATGCTGAAAGGTTTTTCCTTATGAAATATCGGAGAGATGCCCACCAGTCCAACTTTCCCTAATGGCAACCAGTTTTCTAAATCGTTAATGCTCTTGTCCACCGACATAACCAGATATCATTCGCGTCATCTAAGACTTGGGCGAGCGACCATTCAATCGTGTCCTTACCAGAAACGCGTTCTTTGATTAGCGAAAGCCGTAAGTGTAAGGCCCTAGCATTTGGCCTCATTAACGCTCACTAAATTGTTAATATGTACATAATTATTATTATTGTTAATAGACACGTTGTGGCCATGAAAAACACTTTTTTTCAGTTGCGGCAACAGACATAAGTATGACAACAACTTCAACGAAACAACGTGAAAACGATAGACAATCACAGAGAAGTCTTTATGTTATTCCATTTAGAGGTCATGTAGAGATAAATCGCCATAGTTGACAGTTTTCATCAAAACCATAAGGTTTGTTTATCATTGCTTAAAATACCAGTACCTGTAATTTTCTTACATTAAAGTTAACCACTACGCGTGATATGCAACACAGCTTCTTATCAGAGGCAAACTGCGAAAAACTGCGCACACTCAGTGACATCTGCCATCGCACAGAATTATCCAGCTAGTTTAAAGGTTGATTAATGTTGCTTTCCACCCCTTCTACTAAATTAAAACACCTTTCCTGAAAACTCTAAGGCCTAATTCACCTGTCAAGGAAAACTAAAAACTCAAGCAAAACAAATTGCCGCAAGTCTTTCAAGTGAGACGAACAATTAATTGTAAAGCACATCATTACCAGCAAGATAGAGCCACTCGTGTTCCAAATATAGATTACACAACATACATTGATCTTTCTGTTTACATTTTCTCCTGCTGGTCAATACAAGTTGGCTAAATGGAAACCACAGGAAAAAAATGCAAAAATACACCTGCTTAAATCAAAGCAGATTAATCGAGACGCCAAGATCGTAACTGAATGACTACAGCCAGAATTCCGCGCTCGAATAGTCGTAGTTCTTTATTACCGTGCTCTTACGTAATAAAATTAACTCCCATTGTAGAACATTTGCTTTTCCTCACGTAATAGTTTACAAAGCGAAATAAAATATCCGGTAAGTTGCGTTCGTGTTGAGAATTCTACGTGGTTTTGGTTTGAGGCCAAGTCGAATTTTCCACGGTTTCCTTGTCACAGTTTCATGTCAACAACTCGAAAACCGAAAAAAGAACTTAAACCTAAAACAATTAGAGATCTTTCCCCTTAAAGTTTTGGTCTTTTAACCGAACTCCTCTGCGAAACACGTTAGGTATGAACGGAAATTTGGGGTGAAACTGCATAAACGGAAAAACAATGCTAAAAAAGAATTTGTATCCAAAGGCTCGAAACGGCCCGGATCGCCCCTGAGTTTATCATTTTTATCTAGTTGTAACAATTGTCACAAAAGTTCTCTGAATTCGTTTCAACAGTTTCAATCGCGTATGTGAGTAACATAAACTGAAGTACAGAAAAACGAAGTCGATCCAGTCAAAATAATGTGATTCCTAACCGAATCTCATAATCTATATCCCTACTCTTTTCTCTCACGCGAGTCTGGGTGAAAGTAATTGTTGGAAACGAAGCTTTGTCCTGTGCTAGCTCCAACCACGGGTCAAGTTGCTCGCGTCGACGACATCGTAACATCGGCACCAGCTTCACACAATTGAGTCGTACGCGAGAGCCCAAAGAAGTTATGCGGCAATACGGCGGCTATAAAATGGCGAGAAAAAATAGAGCCGAAGTTTGATATTCCGTCGAATGCCAACACACATTGGAATGATAGAATTTATTTATTTCGTTGGGGGATAGGAAGGATTTTAATACTGGGTAAATCAACCGTTCCGGCTCCGAATCTTCTTTTGCCATTTTCCGTTCTTATTACTAAATGTGACAATTTATTTTAAAAAAAGTGCCATCATTGACTCTACTCGTGGTTTTATTCCCAAATACTTATTGCTTTATCCTCCTTTGTTTCCAGCCTTACAGTGTTGTAAATGGTTTGAACCCAGGAGTCATATCATAAAGTAAAGTACGATCGTCCGGGTGAGTGTAGTCCTGAGAAGGACTGTTTGAGATGACAATGACTGACGTTTCGACAACCTGAGCGGAAGTCATCTTCTTACAGTGTTGTTGAGCGATCGTAATGTCTCTGTCGAAATATTGCGCTTGTAAAAATATCCTCTTTGATCTGTTTTAAAGGGGCACTGTCATGCCAAATTTGCTGTTTTTAGTTCAAAAATGAGTAAAAATCTGAATTTTATTTAATAGTACTTGACCTCACACGTACAACATTCCTGGCAACCAACTGACAAGATACGAAAGATATTTATGGCACAAAGAGCTATTTGTATTTAAATTTTGGTGTATTTCTGAAGACACTGTCTCCAAACTTGAAAAAAACTGGCCACTGGATGGGAATGGGTTGAAACTTTGAAATTTCAAGTTTAAATCCATTTCCATCCTCTCCATCCTTGGCTGCAAACAACGAAAAATAGCTTCAGTGCACTTCATTGGTCATTGACAACAAAACTACAGTACAGCATTGTCTTTCGGTTTTCATTCAGCAACGCAAGTACGTCTTTTATCGTTTTGAAATTTGACTAAAATAGCGTGACCCTGCCCCGTTATTAAATAGCTTCACGTACGAGTAAAACAGGACTAAACGTGGACCTCTAAAAGAATTAGTGCTCAAGCAAGTCAGTTACCATAAACAATGACCTTCTTACAGGAGAAGGAAACGCTACCAATTAAATCAAGTTCCACTAAAGAGAAAAAGCAACCTTATTTTATTAACTTTCCCAGTCAAGCTGGCAGAGCGCCACAACAGCTTGCGCCAATTACTGCATGTGGCCCCTTTTTTTACCCTCCCAACCATGATAAACAACAGAAGACAGACCACAAACATTGAAGGGTTGTGAGACGGGACCTCTGGCTTATAGTCCTTATCCGAGAAGACTTGAAAGTCTAACCATTTGCAGATGTAGTTACAAAGGCAGCACTTTCTCCTCAGTTATTTAAAGACCCTGAGTGTTGGTCCGGCCGGAATTGAACTCGAGACCTCCCGCGTGACAGCCCGGTGCTCAAAACCAACTGAGCCACCGGTGCGCGGTGCGCCTTCTCGAACGGAAAGAGTTTAAAGGAACACACACACATACATACACACTTTATTCAAGTTACACAAATCAAACTCTCTAACAACTACAAAAATAGGCACGTGATTGTGTATGTGGCCACTGTAACACTTATAACGCAATTGTGCTTTCACATAACCATAAATAACAAGATTATAGAAGCCACTTTCAGACTTGACTACGCCAGTGAGTATTGATGAGTATTGTCATTACGTGCAATCGTCAAGTTTGTAAAGAAAGCGAAATCTGTTGCTTTAGATTACAGAATTAAATTCTGTTAGGGGGCATAAAATTGTCATACCGTTACCTCGCTTAAAAATGTAAAAATATTGCAAGCAAAATTCCATTCAATACACGTCAAAACTGAAAAGCTCACTCGAAATAGTGTTTATAAGGCTAACTGTAGCTGAAAAACAATCGAAGTGGACAAGTTGGAGATGACGCACCTGCTAGACATATCTGTAGCATTATGACGAGCTTTGATTTAATGGCTGCGCCTCGGGGATTGACGGAACCCAAAAAACCTCATATTGCTAGCTGGCCTATTTTGCTGTGCTGGAACGTTTTGTACTGAACAGAAAAGTTGCTAAAGAGTTGATATCCGCAAGTATATTGTATAAAATCACAGCTCTCTTCCGCTAAATTCTGTAAACATTTCTCTGATGGTCTTTCATCTGTTGACATGCTAAGTGTATAAAGTCTCACTGTCAGATGAAGACAAAGTAAAAGCGCACGTATACCTTTCATAAGAACTATGCCCACATGCGCAGAGATTTTCAACAAACACCACAACTGTGGCAATTTTTGAAAGAAAGCGAAATTACTTAGTTTATACACATATCGCCGCTGAAAATATGTGAAGATATTGCACGGTGCAAAATTCCATAACACAATAAAGCTCACTCGAGATTGTGTTCATAAAACAGAAAATGATCCATTTTCGAAAAAAACCTGCTTTGAAGTATGAACTGGCCGACTGGAATGATTTCCCGCGCTTCCCGAGAAGGCTCAACTGTTGGACATATCTATAGCATTTTGATTAGCTTTGATTTGATAGCTCGGTTTCGATGAACCGACCTATTCCTATTTCGCAGTACAATAAACAAAATCGCCACAGAAGTTTATATCCGCGAGTACTGCATCAAATCACAATTCCTTTCAGCTACATTTCGTAAGAATTTCGCTGATTGCCTTTTATTTGCTGACAAAAGCACTAGTTTTATTATCAGATGAGCACGAACGTATACCTCTTTTTGAGTAAATTATGCCAAAATCCGTGGCGATTTTCCACCAACAATGAAAACCCAAGGTTTTGCCTTTCCTGAAAACCTTACCAGTTTCAGCTGAAAGAAAGCAAAATTACTTTTGAATTGTTTGGTTGAAAGAGTGTTTACGCCTGTTTTTACCCCATCTCGGTTACAAATATGCGACGATATTCAGTAACAGGAGAAGTGTTTATGCAGCTAGGCTTGACCAATTCTCGAAACAAACCACGGACAAACCAGTTTTAAAGAATAAAATGGCCACTGGATGAACTGAAAAGTTTGATGTAGATGAAAACTATGTTAAAGCAGATGGCTAAACGATGAAACGTGATCATTCAACACGATGTTGGACAACCTATTCTCGAAACAAACTCGTTCTGAGGAATGAACTGGTTACTGGATGAAAAAGCTTGATATAGATAAACATACGTTGAAGCAGGCGGCTGAACGAAACCGTGATCATCCAACACAATCATGGTTGGACAAAAATGTTTGGACATTTTGAACGTTTGGACAGGCCTTAGGTTGTTAACCATTTACAAGCGGAAACCGGTTGGTACTCGATTTGTTCAAGTGGCAAGCAAAAATTCCCTATTGGGAAATTCTGTCGGGATCGGAGTGTACCATTTAGACAACTCAGTCAAATTAAGACCCCCAATTCACCGAGAGAGTCCCGATCTCCGATCGGAATTTTCGGTAAAATTATTTTGGACTTCCGTTCAAGACGTTCCGAAAATAGCATTACCATTGCCATTCCTTCCGCAATTTCCCAAACTTTTTGGTGAACCTTTTTAGTCCCCACTCGAAAACCAATTGTTGTGACGTCACTCTATTGTTAGACTCACTCACACACTAGCATAGTGGTCACCCCTAGAGGGCGTGGCCACAAAACCTAAAACGTACAGATTGGATAAAGTACATCGTGAAAGGGAAGTCAAGAGGTCAGCCCTTATATAACTCCCTATAGAAATACCTCTGGGGGAACTCGGGGAGCCCGTAATTGCTGTTTTTTGCCGGATCTAAAGGTTTCTTTATCTCTTCAGTCATAACTCATTAGAGGAAACTGACCCTGTAGTTCAACGAAGACACAGAAACCGAAATCAATAAAAAATTATAAGAGGAGGTCTGAGGCTGGTTCAGTATGTAGGAAAGAACTATTTCAACTCTTTTCCTATCCTTTGCATTTAAAGCCCCACCTTCAACCGACAGGCTTTTCGACCGTTTGTTTTTGTTATGGAAATTCGTATTTCTTATCGCAGCGATCTAATTGGATGAATCTCGGATTCGGGTGGAATTTTCATATATGAAAATTGTTCCGAGGCACGCAATGTCTGTCGGTTAAAGGTGGGCACATAACACGGCGTGACATCCGGTGTGACATTTAAAGGAACTACCGTATCTCATTTTCATCCGAGAGAGTTAAATGACCGATCGTTCAATGTGAGGTGAAACAAATGGTAAACATTTGGGTATTGACTTTTCCTTGAATGTAGTCGTATAGTTTCGAAGACCGTTGTCTTCATATCATGACGATGAGTGCGTCGAAAGCGATGTTGACTTCAGAGCCTGAAGATGACAAAAGAAACTACAGCCTGAGGATCGATTACAGCGAACAGGTAAGAAAGAGAGTAACTTAATTCCGTGTGTCGGCTATTACGTCTATGAGGATTGCAAATGCTGAAAAGTTACCGTGTAATCCAAATACAACGCGAGACTTCCTATTTATATTTGCATATGCTAATGTTATTTGGATTTGGATACTACAGACGATATACGTCCTCAAAAGGTATCTTCGCATCTCACTTTCAAATGAAATATGACCTTATATGAACAATAAGGAACTAGGGGCTTTTCTTGATTCATTCCTCACGGGACCATTAGAACCCACAAATGACCAGCTCCCAACGTCAGTGGCTTCATACCTCAGTTGGTTAGAGCGTCGCACCGGAATCGCGAGGTCACGGGCTCAAACCCCGTTGAAGTCCTGAATTTTTCAGGCCTCTCTACGCAATTGCAAAAATTGCGCTCATAACTGCGAAGATCATAGCTTCACTTGTTTTCTTACGTTAAGTTTAAAAGTGAATAACAGGAGGAACAAAGATTTCCGCTCTGCATAACTGAGATTGCCTTCACCCGACGACGATCTACTCAGGAATCAGCGTGCTTGCAGCCATCATGTTTTATTTAGTGTCTCCGAAAATGACCTACCAGCAGTCAGTGAGACGTTTTCCACCACAAGCTACGTCGACGACACAAATTTAATCCTGTTACCGTGGACGAATTTCATGTCTCCGAGGATAAGCTAGGATAGTAGACCTACAAAGAATCCGTGACCGGTGTTTTGAGAATTGGCTCCAGCTGAATCAGCACAAGACAAAGCTGATCTGCAAACTACCAAGATGATTTGCAAACTACCAAGATTCAAGCTCTCTTTCCCGGGCAAGGAACTTTTAGCAACATACTCCGTTAAGGACTTAGGAGTGATATTTGATCCCACCCTGTCATTTGACTGTCACATCAGAGTCCTTACTACTTCCTGCATTTCTAAGTTAGCTCAGATCAATCGCGTAAATCACGCTTTTAATTCAGAACTACTAGTGATAATAATGAACGCACTCGTAAAGATGAACTTTCCTGAGGTTTCAAGAGCCAATGACGACGAAACGTTCTTGCCTGGTTTTACACCTAAATGACCACTTCCGGGCTAAAATTCTCCAAAAGAACAGCTTCAATTGGTGTTTACCAGCTTCTTATGAAACGCGCAGCTCCAACTAACTTTATTTGTTGTAGGAGCATCTCAATTTTTATCCCGTCTCAGATTGTGTTAGCAGCGTAGTTTAAATTTCCTTTAATTCCTTGCTTTTTTCCTTCAGTGCAGGATGGGGATGTACTGCGGCTTGAGCAAAACAAGATTAGCATTAGTAGTGGTATGTTTTGACGAATTTCGGTTGTCTTATCACTGATATACTGACTTCCAGAAAAATGACCTCTAAAACAACGCAATTTTCGAAAGAATTGAGTTTTCATTAGCCCGTGTGAGCCGCAGATGGCCACGTTCTACTTGACGGGAATTCATTCAACTTCGTGTGCCTAACTTGCTTCGAATCCGGTTTGGAAACCAGGCCTCGTTTGCTGCTTGAATTAGCTATCCCATGTGTTTTAGTTGCCACGGTGATTTATAGAGTAAAATATCGAACTGTTTCGTTTTCTTTGTCCTTAGCACACACATTTCTACTTTTGCAGGCTGTTGTTCTTATTTTCCTTTTGGCTATAATATTGCTGGTGGTATTCTTAGTAAAGAAAAGTTCACCAGAAGGTAATCTTCAAGCATCTTCAGAGCCAGTATTTTTGGCTTGATCTTTATTGTTTAACCTTTTTGTTGTTTTAAACGTTAGTTTGTGACCACACAATACATACATACACATTGCAGTCTGGCATGCAACAACCATGACCCAGAAGCTCTCTAAAGGTCCTTGCAAACGGATCATGCGACATTGCCGTGCAACAACTCCCAACATTGTTGGGTGTTACCTGTTGCGTCCGTTTGCACAAGTCTGAAACTAGTCAAACTTTGGAGCTAACAAATCCCAACATTTCTTTTGTTCCATGATAACTGAAGCGTAGCATAACACTGTTGTACCCACGCACGCGCATTACAATATGATCTCCATGGAGATGCACGTGCGTCATAGTACGCGACGTGCACGTGTGGGGTTTTTGTTCACATTGTTGCAGGTTGTTGCATTGTTTGCATACCACTACCAACAACATCCAACATCTGCCGGACCAACAACTCCCATAGACTGCGAACAGTCCCTTCGTAAATCACACGAGCGGCCCGCTTTTCTAAGGCAGTCGTGTTTTGTCACGCAATCGAATAAAGACCGAGGAAGGCTGACAAAACACGACTGCCTCAGAAAAGCGGGCCGTTCGACTGATTAATGAAGGGACTGCTCGCAGTCTACAACTCCCAACAATGTTGCCGTTTGCACGTAGCTTAAGACCAAGTTTACCTTTAACGTGCATATCATTATGCATTCCACCTCTGACTTTTTAAAATTGTTTTAGGTGGGGCATCGGAGACTGGCTGCTCAAACCGCAATGGGGATACAAAGTATGTAAAATGGCACTAAATAGATATGTCGGCTGACTTTTGCATGTGACTGATGTAACCGAAGCAAATATTGGTATTTTAGCACTTTCCGTCATAGGTCACATCATAAACCCGCTTGAAGACAGATACCGGTAGTGGTCGAACTGATTCCTTTCTTTTGTCATCCATTCGATGATTCAACTGATTATATAACTCTTCCCCTCTCTTCTTGCAAGAAACTTCGCACGACAATCTCTACCGAGCTTCCAAGTCATGGCAAAGGTCAATACTTATTTTTATTATTCCACTATTACGTCATTTTACCATATTTGGTCAAGAGAACGGGCAAAATATGAGACGGTAATACACTGTAGTGTCCCGGTTTGACCGGTTTAGAACAGAGCAAATATGGACGGAACGGGAGTTTTTCAATGAAAGAAATTTTTTCAGCAGATGCAAAGCCCGAGGATTTAGCTTGTCATCGCTGGTCACTCCTCATTTTGTTTATCCAATCTTTGGCTGGCTTTTTGTGCTGTTTACATTGTTCGCACGCGCCCTGAAGGACAGATGACGCATTTTTTTAAAAACACCATTACCAAATAAAATTGAAGCAAAATAACACCTTGTTTTGTAGTGGAGCAATAAATCTCTTATTCGATGGTTTAACATATAATACTCGAGTACATTTTGCTCATTGCTCGTATTTTTCCTCGTCCCTGCGGGTCGGAAAAATACTTCGCAACTCGCAAATATCCGCGCGTATTATATGTTAAACTATCCAATAAAATGTACATACCCCGCTTGGTTTTTCAAATGTAACATCTTTTAATTATCTGTTCGTTATTGCTAATGAACAGGTCTTCAAAGTATCCCTTGATACTCATTTCAATGGACGGATTTCGACCCGACTATCTGGAAAGAAATATCACGCCTAATATAAATTATCTGGGTAAGTTGGTTAGAACTCAGTTCTCTGAAAACTGTGTTCACGTTGTCATCTTCTTTCTGGTATTAGTTGATTGGGCGACTCACTCTGACACGATTTTCTATGAATAGCTATCACAAACGGTACAACGCCTGTTGCGCATTTCATAGATCCCCTTTTCGACACTTGCGTTGCCAACAGTAGTAATTTAGCCATCCTCAACAAAGGTGGATTGGGAAGTCTAAAGAGATCATATGGGTTTTAACTCGAAACAACGTTTGTGTTTTAAACAGCCAGACGGGGAGTAAGAGCAAAATTTCTGCGTCCTCAGTTTCCAACGAAGACGTTTCCAAATCATTATTCAATTATTACGGTAGGTCACGGGAACCTTTAATTTTTTCTATGAAATTATTATTTACTTAATACTAAACACATTGTAATACAACGTGAATATTTAAAGGGAGGACAATCTTTAGGTGGTCATTCAAACTGAGCAGATTTCATGTTTCTTTTCCAATTTTCAGGGTCTATTTCCTTCGCACCATGGAATTGTAGCCAACAGGTTTACAGACAAGACTTTAAATGATAGTTTTAGAGTTGGCGGACCTTCTTCATCGGACCCTAAATGGTGGGGTGGTGAACCAGTGAGTAAAAAAACAGTTTTGTGGGCCAACAAAGTGGTCAACAGTGCTAACAAAAAAAAGTATTAATTTTTGTCTTAAGCTGACCAAAGACAAAGGACAAACAAATTGAAGAATATTAAGGACGGTGCCTACTAATTCAAAGGTATATTTGCGCGGTTTACTAATATGCGGGAAAAGCAGATCTTAGCAAAAGTTATTGAAATCCAAAAAGAAAATTGGAGAGAACCACGCATTTTTCGAAGATAATTGATCAACAATATTTGTAAAAAGCTTTAAAATACAAAGCAATGTATGGTGTTCTTTTCCAAATTGAAGCTCAAATATGTCTGAAAAATGCGTGGTTACCCCCAATTTTTTTTTTGGATACCGAGATCACTTGCTAAGTTTTGCTGTCTCCCCATAGTTTTGAACCGCGCAAAAATATCCCTGTATAAATAGGCACCAGCCATAGGAAATCCGAGTATCTCGAGATGCGCAGAACATATACGCAATAACAATAGTAGGCACCGTCCATAACCAATAAAAATCACCGCCCAAATATTCCTGGACCAAGAAATGTTTTTGTCGAAAATTACAGGCAAAGGTTGCAGAAAAAGATATCGTCCTTAACCAAGAACATTTACCACTCTGACGGTACAGTCAATTTTTAGAAAGCAAAAACTTTCTTTTGAGTGAGAAAATGACTTAGTTTTTGTTTCTGTTCTATACCACTCAGTGGGTCCCACATTTCTTTCATAGTTTAGCCAGTACAAAACGCCTTCCATTCCATCAATTGTGATAATTACTCTAAAACTTGCGTGCTATGTGAGTACTTCAGTTATTCCCCTTCTGCAAACATCTGATTTGCTCTGACGCATTCGAATTTATTGCCAATGTGTGATTTAGGTCAAGATCTTTCCAAGTGTCAAGTCTCCAATTGGCATCTTTTTTCTACAAAGTGGATCTTCTGAAATACTAGTTTTCATGCGCCTGCATGTGAGATCCGCAAATAGTGAAGTTTGATGAAGTATTATTTCCACTATTGTAGACTTTTATGACTTGCATCACGTGTATGCTATTAATGTTCGTTCTTGCATTTACACAGCTATGGGTGACCGCTATTAAACAATCTCAGGTATCAGCATGTTACTTTTGGGTGGGCTCTGAAGTGCCAATCGAAGGTAACATTTCGTTATGAATTCAGTGTATAATAAGACTTATGATTATAGTTGCAAAAGGTAATAAGCAAAATCCACAAATAGACCAGCGAAAGGCCCACCTAAGAAAGATTATTCCAGTCTCTTTTATAACTATTGTTTGAGCTTTTCTTTTCTTTGAGTCTTCTTGTAATATGTTGCATGCCACTCTTTCAGGGATCTTACCGAATTTCACCTACAAGTATACCCAGTAAGTAAACCATAATATTGAAAGGCACAACTAATTTATCAGAATACTGATATATAAACTGGTCATGGTGCTACTGAACAATGCTAACAATATATTTAAGAAACGGTCCAGATAAGAACGATAGCAACAACGGCAACCAACATGTTGGAATTCAATTGGTATGCAAAAAGGTGATAACTTTTCTAATGTCTGTACTTACTTCTGATTGGCTTAAACAGCAAACGGTTAACAAAACTTCATAAAGCAGTATTATATTCATCCTTACTTTCCAACCATCTTCCATCTTTCATCTGGTCTCAGTTTAAATGAATTCCACAGAAATCGTATGTGGGGAACATGTAAAATTGTAAACGTTTCTTGGCTTTTGTTTTCCACTCTTGTGATTGGTCAAAATCTTTTTAACACAAAAAAACACCCTTTCAAAGTGGGCTATAAATGAATTTTATTGCGTTAACTGCCTTCCTGTAGGTTTATGCATTCTCTGTGTAAGAATGATAACATTCCTATGTGGGGAAAGCCCCGTTGCCGCAAAGCAAAGGAATTTGCTATCCACCTTACACGGATCATTACTTAAGACAAAAAGGGTCATAGGACTTTTTGTTTAAACTATAAAGAGTAAAACTCTCCCTGGAAAAGGAGCTTTGAAAGAACTTAGATTTTAAATCTGTGTAACGTTGGAAATGTGGCTAATGATGGTCAAGGAAAGGAGATGCAAAGGGAAATAGGTATGGTATTTGGTAAAGGAAAAGGAAGGACTGGTTGAGTTCCCGATGATTTTAGGGAAATTACACGGCAAAGTAAAAGGTGATGGGAAATAGTGAAAGTTGTGGAGTAAGAGCAGGCGCAGCAGAGATTGATGATATGCTTAAAAATATCGATAAAGGGTTAGAGTCCACTTCACGCCTTAAAGTCTGTCTGTGAAGAGATCGAATGACAAACTTCGCATTCAGCAGAGGCTTGCCTTTCTAGTAGTAACAAATGCGGGAAACTGAGAGATATCCGAATTAAGTTTATTTCTTACAGTGGCCTTCGAGCAGTCATAGCCTTTATCGTAAAGTAAACCGGGTTTCCTTTGCCTTTGCTGCGCTTTAGGTCGCGTCCATTTGAAGCGAGAGTCGATAAAGTGTTGAGTTGGTTGGATCTTCCCCCTGTAGGAAGTCAAGTTGATCCGGAGAAAGACGACGGCAGACGGTAATATCTACACAAAGTCATTATGACATCACGGGCCTTTTAACGACTCCTGTGTTACTGAGTTTTTCTTTTCAAGATCGTAGGGTGTTAACCTCAAACTCCAAGTCACTCATACTGTTGATACATGCAAATAAGTTGCACTCTAGAAGAAGAGGTTTTCATGATAACGAATTACCGAGTTTTTTGGCGGAAGATTCCCCCAATTTCTAGAACACCGGACAACCGTGCCGCGATATCGAGATCGTGGGTTCAAGATTAAAACTCTGCAGGGTCTTTAAATAGCTTCAAGACTCTCTTTGCTTTCACAAGTGCAGATGTTTACACATTCACACAAGCGTAGCTCGTGAACACGTGGGAGTCTCGGACCCACCTGTCTCGCACTTGTCAGCAAGGAACATTAAAGAACGCACGCGCTCCCGTCGTCGTAGTCAGGCCATTCAATGGCTCACTAAAGTTGGAGCCTGTTTCTGTCGTGTGAGCCCAAACAAATTGGTTGATGCTGATAAACTGACCATAAACCAAAAATAAAGCTTTGATGTCATAAGGAGATAGAGTTGCCTGCAGATTCCCCATTTGGTCACATGTTCCGTATGACATTACTATTGTTCTTGCACAGGCGACCTAACTTCATTACCTTATATTTCCACGAACCGGATTACACCGCACACATATTTGGTCCGGACGCGAAACAGGTAAAATGAGACATCATTTGAGTAAATCTTTCTAATTTACTAAAAACTTATCATTTTCTGTAGCCCAGGAACAGATAAAGTCATAAGGAAGACGATGCAATGTTGAACGGGCTAACATTTGCATGGGTTGAGTTAGGATGATTGGTGGCACTTGAAAGCAACGCTAATGAAAGCAATGTTGGTCAGACGGATAGTTAAACCGTTACTTTTTTAATTTATCACTAGCGTGCTTCGGGCATCTGCTGCCCTGAGCCCTAAATAATCGTTGTGAGCGGGCTGCCAGCTTTACACACCTTAAGAGTTGATTGCTGTTTCGTTCAAATAGAATATGTCGATGATTTGAACCTTGGTGACGTTGTTCTAAACAGGCGACAGTATTGCGGTGATTTATTTGTTTATCTTTGGATTATGGTTGGTTATGGCTTAGAATATTACATGGACAGAACGTTGAATAGCGCGTAGACTGAAATATGGCGGAAACTCTTACCAGTTCTTACATAGGCACACCTAGGGTGCTTTTGTCCCAAGTGCACTCCCAAAGGTTAAACTTTATCGTTTCATTGTTTGTTTTTTAATTTGTTTGTTTTGCTGCAGACAAATGAAAAGATCAAGGTTGTGGATAATATGATTGGGAGGCTGTGGAATGGTTTGAAACAACGATGTTTGGACAATAAGACGAACTTAATCTTGCTTTCAGATCACGGTAATACAGACTCTTCATGTCACTGAAATTCGCTTGATTTCATTCCGGATATGAACAAATTTTACATTTTGAAAGTCTGTGCTTCTAGTCACCTTAGTGTGGGAGAGAAATAACGAGTGTTTAATAGAAAGCAAATGAAAGCCGTTGAATTACGTCATGATGTTACGCTACTACACAATATGGTTCATATTCTTTGCATAAAGGAAATGGTGGCGTTTTATCATTCAAACTGATGAATGATTACGAAACAGTATTTTTTGCCTCAGTCAGTGCAAATTTGGCTTTTTATTTTCCATATTTTGCAGACTTAACTCAACTTTAGAATGTCTTCATTTCTTTTTGAATCATGATACTTAAGAGTTCGTGTAATAATTGACGCAAGGAAATGAGTTCTTTTCTCTAGGTATGTCTCCCATCAGTTGTAATAGAGTGGTTTACACGGACAAGGTGGGTGCTCGGGAGATAAAATAGTCTGAGTTTGAGCCGTTTGTTTAGGATGCGGTATTTGTATTTAAATTATTAAGATCCCACATGCATTTTTCATTAAGCAAGTGTGCTAATGATTTTCTTACCTAGTTCAAAAGGTGGTTTTACCATACTCTTTTGCTTTTCTTTGTAGTACAATGTAACACTGAATGATATACAGTCTCCACAGAGATACGGAGGAAGTTTTATGTCCATTGACCCAAAGCCAGGAAGTAAGAAACGCGATCATGACCTAGAAAAAGAAAAAGAAAAACAACATTTCGATTTTTATTCAGACTTTGAACTTTTTATTAGCTGGACGTGAGGCAAAAAGCATAAGACATTACAGAAAAGCGTATATTTTACCCAATGGTTTGCATCACGGATTGATGAGGTTTTATCTTCCAGTGTAACCCTGAGCAATACCGTAGTTCTCAGAAAGGAGGCTAATCTCAACGAGACGATCAAATCCCATCAAGGGTTACGGTTAATCAGCCGAATTAAGCTCATCTCGTCAGTGGAAGAACACTTATGTCCAGGTTTGACCCTAATTAGATGCACGCCCAATGTTTTTCCTGGTCATATTCTGGAAGACAGGATTTTCCGTTTGGTTAGGCCTCAACACGGCCTTTCCAATGATAGTCCATGTTCAGATGGAGCCTCAGCCGTGCAAAAGCTGAACTTTCCAGCTTGTTCATACGGAAGATGTTTTTAATTGACTCATGCAAATGCCACATTTTCTGGATTAAATTGATCCTGAGTATTAGGTTCAGCTCATGAAGAAATGGGCATCTGAATCCTCCCAAAAACTAAGGCAGTATTGCTGGGAGATGGAACTA